>NC_084553.2:5108450-5155950 GCF_033978685.3 Nerophis lumbriciformis
AAAATAAAATGTAAATTAACCATTATTTTAAATTAAATACAATTAAATCAAGTGAAAGTAAAATGTAAATTAACAATTATTTTAAATGAAATACAATTAAGTCAAGTGAAAATAAAATGTAAATGAACAATTATTTTAAATTAAATCAAATGAAAATAAAATGTAAATTAACCATTATTTTAAATTAAATACAATTAAATCAAGTGAAAGTAAAATGTAAATTAACAATTATTTTAAATTAAATCAAGTGAAAATAAAAATGTAAATTAACAGTTGTTTTAAACTAAATACAATTAAATCAAGTGAAAATAAAATATTAATTAACAATTATTTTAAATTAAATCAAGTGAAAATAAAATGTAAATTAACCATTATTTTTTAAATTAAATACAATTAAATAAAGTGAAAGTAAAATGTAAATTAACAATTATTTTAAATGAAATACAATTAAATCAAATGAAAATAAAATGTAAATTAACAATTATTTTAAATTAAAATACAATTAAATCAAGTGAAAGTAAAATGTAAATTAACAATTATTTTAAATTAAATCAAGTGAAAATAAAAATGTAAATTAACAATTATTTTAAATGAAATACAATTACATCAAGTGAAAATAAAATGTAAATTAACAGTTATTTAAAATTAAATCAAGTGAAAATAAAATGTAAATTAACAATTATTTTAAATTAAATACAATTAAATCAAGTGAAAATTGGCCCTGCGATGAGGTGGCGACTTGTCCAGGGTGTACACCGCCTTCCGCCCGATTGTGGCTGAGATAGGCTCCAGCGCACCCCACGATGAAGGGAATAAGCGGTAGGAAATGGATGGATGGATGGACAATTAAATCAAGTGAAATTAAAATGTAAATTAACAATTATTTTAAATGAAATACAATTAAATCAAGTGAAAATAAAATGTAAATTAACAATTTTTTTTTAACAATTAAATACAATTAAATCAAGTGAAAATAAAATGTAAATTAACATTTTTTTTAATTAAATACAACTAAATCAAGTGAAAATCAAATGTAAATTAATTATTTTAAATTAATTACAATTAAATCAAGTGAAAGTAAAATATTAATTAACAATTATTTTAAATTAAATCAAGTGAAAATAAAATGTAAATTAACAATTATTTTAAACTAAATACAATTAAATCAAGTGAAAATCAAATGTAAATTAACATTTTTTTTAATTAAATACAACTAAATCAAGTGAAAATCAAATGTAAATTAATTATTTTAAATTAATTACAATTAAATCAAGTGAAAGTAAAATATTAATTAACAATTATTTTAAATTAAATCAAGTGAAAATAAAAATGTAAATTAACAATTATTTTAAATGAAATACAATTAAATCAAGTGAAAGTAAAATGTAAATTAACAATTATTTTAAATGAAATACAATTACATCAAGTGAAAATAAAATGTAAATTAACAGTTATTTAAAATTAAATCAAGTGAAAATAAAATGTAAATTAACAATTATTTTAAATTAAAATACAATTAAATCAAGTGAAAGTAAAATGTAAATCAACAATTATTTTAAATTAAATCAAGTGAAAATAAAAATGTAAATTAACAGTTATTTTAAACTAAATACAATTGAATCAAGTGAAAATAAAATATTAATTAACAATTATTTTAAATTAAATCAAGTGAAAATAAAATGTAAATTAACCATTATTTTAAATTAAATACAATTAAATCTTGTGAAAGTAAAATGTAAATTAACAATTATTTTAAATTAAATACAATTAAATCAAGTGAAAATAAAATGTAAATTAACAATTATTTTAAATTAAAATACAATTAAATCAAGTGAAAGTAAAATGTAAATCAACAATTATTTTAAATTAAATCAAGTGAAAATAAAAATGTAAATTAACAATTATTTTAAACTAAATACAATTAAATCAAGTGAAGATAAAATGTTAATTAACAATTATTTTAAATTAAATCAAGTGAAAATAAAATGTAAATTAACAATTATTTTAAATTAAATACAATTAAATCAAGTGAAAATTGGCCCTGCGATGAGGGGGCGACTTGTCCAGGGTGTACCCCGCCTTCCGCCCGATTGTGGCTGAGATAGGCTCCAGTGCCCCCCGCGACGAAGGGAATAAGCGGTAGGAAATGGATGGATGGATGGACAATTAAATCAAGTGAAATTAAAATGTAAATTAACAATTATTTTAAATTAAAATACAATTAAATCAAGTGAAAGTAAAATGTAAATCAACAATCATTTTAAATTAAATCAAGTGAAAATAAAAATGTAAATGAACAATTATTTTAAACTAAATACAATTAAATCAAGTGAAGATAAAATATTAATTAACAATTATTTTAAATTAAATCAAGTGAAAATAAAATGTAAATTAACCATTATTTTAAATTAAATACAATTAAATCAAGTGAAAGTAAAATGTAAATTAACAATTATTTTAAATTAAATCAAGTGAAAATAAAATGTAAATTAACAATTATTTTAAATTAAAATACAATTAAATCAAGTGAAAGTAAAATGTAAATTAACAATTATTTTAAATTAAATCAAGTGAAAATAAAAATGTAAATGAACAATTATTTTAAATTAAAATACAATTAAATCAAGTGAAAGTAAAATGTAAATCAACAATTATTTTAAATTAAATCAAGTGAAAATAAAAATGTAAATTAACAATTATTTTAAACTAAATACAATTAAGTCAAGTGAAAATAAAATATTAATTAACAATTATTTTAAATTAAATCGAGTGAAAATAAAATGTAAATTAACCATTATTTTAAATTAAATACAATTAAATCAAGTGAAAGTAAAATGTAAATTAACAATTTTTTTAAATTAAATACAATTAAATCAAGTGAAAATAAAATGTAAATTAACAATTATTTTAAATTAAAATACAATTAAATCAAGTGAAAGTAAAATGTAAATTAACAATTATTTTAAATTAAATACAATTAAATCAAGTGAAAATAAAATGTAAATTAACAATTATTTTAAATTAAAATACAATTAAATCAAGTGAAAGTAAAATGTAAATTAACAATTATTTTAAAATTAAATCAAGTGAAAATAAAAATGTAAATTAACAATTATTTTAAATGAAATACAATTAAATCAAGTGAAAATAAAATGTAAATTAACAGTTATTTAAAATTAAGTCAAGTGAAAATAAAATGTAAATTAACAATTATTTTAAATTAAATACAATTAAATCAAGTGAAAATTGGCCCTGCGATGAGGGGGCGACTTGTCCAGGGTGAACCCCGCCTTCCGCCCGATTGTGGCTGAGATACGCTCCAGCGCCCCCCGCGACCCCGAAGGGAATAAGCGGTAGGAAATGGATGGATGGATGGACAATTAAATCAAGTGAAATTAAAATGTAAATTAACAATTATTTTAAATGAAATACAATTAAATCAAGTGAAAATAAAATGTAAATGAACAATTATTTTAAATTATATACAATTAAATCAAGTGAAAATAAAATGTAAATTAACAATTTTTTTTACAATTAAATCAAGTGAAAATAAAATGTAAATTAACATTTTTTTTTTACAATTAAATACAATTAAATCAAGTGAAACTCAAATGTAAATTAACAATTATTTTGGGTTAATTACAATTAAATCAAGTGAAAGTAAAATGTAAATTAACAATTATTTAAAATTAAATCAAGTGAAAATCAAATGTAAATTAACAATTATTTTAAGTTAATTACAATTAAATCAAGTGAAAGTAAAATGTAAATTAACAATTATTTAAAATTAAATCAAGTGAAAATAAAATGTAAATGAACAATTATGTTTTATCAAATACAATTAAATCAAGTGAAAGTAAAATGTAAATGACCAATTATTTTAAATTAAATCAAGTGAAAGTAAAATGTAAATTAACGATTATTTTAAATTAAAATACAATTAAATCATCCATCCATTTTCTACCGCTTATTCCCTTTTGGGGTCGCGGGGGGCGCTGGAGCCTATCTCAGCTACAATCGAGTGAAAGTAAAATGTGAATTAACAATTATTTTAAATTAAATCAAGTGAAAGTAAAATGTAAATGAACAATTATTTTAAATTAAATCAAGTGAAAATAAAATGTAAATGAACAATCATTTTATATTAAATACAATTAAATCAGGTGAAAATAAAATGTAAATGAACAATTATTTTTTATTAAATACAATTAAATCAAGTGAAAATAAAATGTAAATTAACAATTATTTTAAATTAAAATACAATTAAATCAAGTGAAAGTAAAATGTAAATTAACAATTATTTTAAATTAAATCAAGTGAAAATAAAAATTTAATCTAACAATTATTTTAAATTAGATACAATTAAATCAAGTGCAAATAAAATATTAATTAACAATTACTTCAAATTAAATCAAGTGAAAATAAAATGTAAATTAAGACATATTTTAATGAAATACAATTAAATCAAGTGAAAATAAAATGTAATTTAACAATTAATTTTTAAATGAAATACAATCAAATCAAGTGAAAATAAAATGTAAATTAACAATTATTTAAAATTAAATCAAGTGAAAATAAAATGTAAATTAACAATTATTTTAAATTAAATCAAGTGAAAGTAAAATGTAAATCAACAATCATTTTAAATTAAATACGATGAAATCAAGTGAAAATAAAATATAAATGAACAATTATTTTAAATTAAAATACAATTAAATCAAGTGAAAGTAAAATGTAAATTAACAATTATTTAAAATTAA
This sequence comes from Nerophis lumbriciformis, assembly GCF_033978685.3. Taxonomy (NCBI): domain Eukaryota; kingdom Metazoa; phylum Chordata; class Actinopteri; order Syngnathiformes; family Syngnathidae; genus Nerophis; species Nerophis lumbriciformis. The sequence goes on from NC_084553.2 coordinate 5,113,211, forward strand.
ATCAAGTGAAAATAAAATGTAAATTAACAATTATTTTAAATTAAATACAATTAAATCAAGTGAAAATAAAATATAATTTAACAATTATTTTAAATGAAATACAATTAAATCAAGTGAAAATAAAATGTAAATGAACAATTATTTAAAATTAAATCAAGTGAAAATAAAATGTAAATTAACAATTATTTTACATTAAATACAATTAAATCCAGTGAAAATTGGCCCTGCGATGAGATGGCGACTTGTCCAGGGTGTACCCCGCCTTCCGCCCGATTGTGGCTGAGATAGGCTCCAGCGCCCCCCGCAACGAAAGGAATAAGCGGTAGAAAATGGATGGATGGATGGACAATTAATTCAAGTGAAAGTAAAATGTAAATTAACAATTATTTTAAATGAAATACAATTAAATCAAGTGAAAATAAAATGTAAATGAACAATTATTTTAAATTATATACAATTAAATCAAGTGAAAATAAAATGTAAATTAACAATTTTTTTTTACAATTAAATACAATTAAATCAAGTGAAAATCAAATGTAAATTAACAATTATTTTAAATTAATTACAATTAAATCAAGTGAAAGTAAAATGTAAATTAACAATTATTTTAAATGAATTACAATTAAATCAAGTGAAAGTAAAATGTAAATTAACAATTATTTTAAATTAAATCAAGTGAAAATAAAATGTAAATGAACAATTATGTTGTATTAAATACAATTAAATCAAGTGAAAGTAAAATTTAAATGACCAATTATTTTAAATTAAATCAAGTGAAAGTAAAATGTAAATGAACAATTATTTTAAATTAAATCAAGTGAAAATAAAATGTAAATGAACGATCATTTTATATTAAATACAATTAAATCAAGTGAAAATAAAATGTAAATAAACAATTATTTTAAATTAAATACAATTAAATCAAGTGAAAATAAAATGTAAATTAACAATTATTTTTTATTTGTTTCAAACATGCACATCCATCCATCCATCCATCCATTTTTCTACCGCTTCTTATTCTTTCGGGGTTGCGGGGGGCGCTGGAGCCTATCAATCGGGCGGAAGGCGGGGTACACCCTGGACAAGTCGCCATCTCATTGAAGGGCCAAACATGCACAAAGTTACAATATTTTCTGTTTTTCAGTTCATGTCCGAAAAGGAGGAGGAAGAAGCAAAATGAAATGAAAAACATGCATGCATGCATATGAAGTATGTTTTAAAATATGTTCAAAATAAACTAAATCATATCCAAATGAAAAAAATGATGAACATATGAATAATATTAATAATACAAAATTGTATTAAAAAATATATAATTCATGTTTTGGCTTTATTTATTATTAGAAATTTTTGTAAATTATTATGCTTGATTGCCAAAAAATAAAATGTTTTAGTCAAAGAAAAAATAGGATGAAGTAGTGAATGAATGTAATAAATTGAAAAGTATGCACTTAATGTAAATATTTCAATGTTTACTGCAGTCATTGTCCATAGCAAAACCAAACAATAAAGCACTAAAAACAGTAAAAATAATGAACATATTTTTGACTAATTTATTTATTTTTTAAAGATACAGTAAAGTCCTGTGGTAACATTTTTTTATTATTATCATTATTATTATTATTTATTTAATTTTTTTTAATGAAAAAAGTTATAGCCTGGGAGCAGAAATATAAAAATAAAATATAAGAAATAATAATTGGAGTATAAGACTGGTCTGGTGCCACAAAATGAATATTTAGTTGCATAATTAGTATGCACACAAGATAGTTTTTGTTTTAATTAGAATCTGCGACGTTGCAACAACTCTATTCGAACATGTCGGAGTCGTGTCTTTGTTGTCCTTCCCAGCAACCAATCAGTGTGTACGACACAGGAGTGTGAAAGAAATGTTTTTGTTTTTTCTCCTGTTAATTGTTTTAGCTTAACTTTAACTTTTTTTTTTTTTTTTTTTTACAAACAGTAATAAAAAAGAACACTATTAAAAAAAACAAGCAGCTCCAGAAGAGTAGTAGTGAATGAATATGTGTGTTAAGCGGTTGTTTTTTTTACATAAAGGTAACATTTTACACTGTTTATAGTGTAAAAACAGTTACGTTTTAAGCTGCAGTACCAAATCAAGCCACTAGAGGGTAATAGACAGCAATTCATTATTGGTGCAGTCGCTCTTATTCTTGTATTATTCATCATTTATCAACTGTTTGCTGCTTTGACCATTAAATCACTAATTGTTATATATAAATAAAAAAATACAACAGATAAACTAATAAATAATGTAAACTAATAAATAATGTAAAAATCAACTTCGTCCCCAGAATTGTACTGTAAAAATAATAGTTGTACTGTTTAATGCATGGAAAAACAGCAATTGTAAATTTCACTCAGTATAATGAATATTAAATATTACAATTAAAAATGATAAAAATACTTGGAATACTCTAAATCAGGTGTCCAAAGTGGCAAATTTTTTAACGTCTTACGGCACATTCTAAAAAATACCATTGCCAAGAAAAAACATGAAACAGGTGAAATGTTACAAGAAAAAAGTGTATAACACAAAGTTGCCATGCAGGGTGTTTTTTTTTCTTAAACTGTCAATGCTAAAAAAATAATAATGAATCAAAATCAATGTTATGAATTTTTGACCTATTTAAGGCTCCTATTACTTCACATCAAATATTCCACTTTAAAATATGTTTTGGGGAAAATATTGCCGATTTTATTTGTCTCCTATAAAAAAAACAAAGCTTTCTTTGTCAAAAAGGGCTTTAAACATATTAAAAAAACAAAACAAACTATAAGAATAATTAAAGCTGCAAGCAGCATTGGTCGGGCCCGCGTATTTGGCAGGTGCTAGTCCTAACTGTCCCAATACTTTTGTCCAGTGATAGTCATAAGTGTCCCAATACTTTTGTCTACTTTTAGTCTGAAGTGTCCCAAGACTTTTGTGTAGTGTACCTACCTTGTCTGCATTCCTGCTTTTAAGCAGCCATCTTAAAAAAACAGCAGCGCAGCAGCATCAGCGCAGCGGGTCGTTGAAGGGTCATAAAATCAAAACGGGAGCAGTTAGAAAAAAAGCGCTTCTGTCATTGTATTCACAAGGGTTTAATCTCTCTCCTGTGTTAGTTTGAAGGCGAAACGACAAACGCGCTCAGAGGAGTTCGTTTTTGAAGGAAGGTGACCGGTTTTTACAAAAAAATTGTTTTGAAGGGGGAATAGCAAACTTCCTGTTGATTTTTGCTGGGGGTTGTCAATTTATGAAATGTAGGTCTAAGTGAGACCTACATATAGGTTTTTGTTTGATGTCTCTCCGACCTTTCCAGTGGGAGTTACAGGCAGTTTTGTCCGTTTTTTCATCCGAGGAGCAGTTTTTTGTGCGTTTTATTAAAAAATTGCGCTAAAGCACAATTTTGAGATTTGGGGTTAGGTTTTTTTTTTATTAGATCACAATTTTTGCCAGTCCTGATGTGTGCGTTCAGTTTGGTGAGTTTTGAAGCGTGTTAAGGGGGTCAAATTACAGCTCAAAGAGGCAAAAGTGACTGTTTTTAGTACTTTTTTTGTCTTGAAGGGGGAATTGCCAACTTCCTGTTGATTTTAGCCCGAGAATGTACTATTATGAAATGTAGGTCTAAGTCAGACCTACATAGAGGTTTTTGTTTCATGTCTCTCCGACCTTTCCAGTGGGAGGTACAGGCAGTTTTGTCAGTTTTTTCATCCGAGGAGCAGTTTTTTGTGCGTTTTATTAAAAAATTGCGCTAGAGCACAATTTTGAGATTTGGGGTTAGGTTTTTTTTTATTAGATCACAATTTTTGCCAGTCCTGATGTGTGCGTTCAGTTTGGTGAGTTTTGAAGCATGTTAAGGGGGTCAAATTACAGCTCAAAGAGGCAAAAGTGACTGTTTTAGTACTTTTTTGTCTTGAAGGGGGAATTGCCAACTTCCTGTTGATTTTAGCCCGAGAATGTACTATTATGAAATGTAGGGCTAAGTCAGACCTACATAGAGGTTTTTGTTTCATGTCTCTCCGACCTTCCTAGTGGGAGTTACAGGCAGTCTAGTTTTTTTTTTTCTAGGGGGCGCTAGAGCGCAATTTTGAGTTTTGTGGTTCGGTATTTTTAAAAAAAGGCTATTTTCGCAGGTCCTGATGTGTGGGTCAAATATGGTGAGTTTTGAAGCATGTTAAGTGGGTCAAATTACAGTTTAACGTGGCGGCGGAAGAATAAAGAATAAAGAATAAAACCTTACAAATTCAATAGGTCCTTATGGCCCATTGCATAAGGACTCCCTTTGGGAGTCCTTATGCAATGGGCCATGCGGGCCCTAATAATAATTATAATTTACAGAAAGATCTGAGGTTGATTGAGAGATTTAAGTGTTGAAAGTAAAATAAAATAAAAAATAATGTATGATTTTTTAACACATTTTAATGAGTGGGACCATTTTGGATCCCTGATCATTTTAGTGGGATTTTTAAAAAAAAGCCATTATTTAAAAATATTTAATAAAAAAAAAAAATCAATGTTATGAATTACTGACCTATTTGAGGCCCGAATTTGTTCAATTAATATATTCCGCCTTAAACAATTTTTCTGGGTGAAATGTTGTATATTTTGGAGTTTTGGCCATTAAAAAAAATTTGTTTTTTTTCTATAACAAAAAGCGCATAAACATAAAAAATGTAAAACTTTATATCGACAAATAGATCTGAAGTTGATGTCGAAATGTAAACGTTGTAAAAGAAAATACACACACATATGTATATATATATATATATATATATATATATACATTAGAGATGCGCGGATAGGCAATTATTTCATCCGCAACCGCATCAGAAAGTCGTCAACCATCCGCCATGCACCCGTCTAACATTTAATCAAACCCGCACCCGCCCACCATCCGCCACCCGCCCGTTGTTATATATCTAATATAGACGATGCAAGGCATTAGTGAGGTTGTAAAGCTTTTGCCTGTTAAAGAAAGGAGACTGATCCAATGCAGCACAGACATTCAATGCGTGCCACGCTGTCACGGCCCAGACGCACACCAGTGCGCAATCATATGGGAGCCGCGCTGAGCGCACCTCCAAGCGCGTGGAGGTGCGATGCCCGAGGCGGCTCCACCCGGGCTCGCGCCCGAGGCTTCAGCGCGCACCGCGGCGGCCATCCTACTCGTCGCGGCCTAGCCCTCGCGGCTCTCGCTGCCGGCGACGGCCGGGTATGGGCCCGACGCTCCAGCGCCATCCATTTTCAGGGCTAGTTGATTCGGCAGGTGGGTTGTTACACACTCCTTAGCGGGTTCCGACTTCCATGGCCACCGTCCTGCTGTCTATATCAACCAGGGTGAGCCCCACCCCTTTCGTGAGCGCACTGCGCGTGGAGTGACCCCTGTTACGAGCCCCCGGCCACGGGGGTGGCGGGCAGGTAAGCTGCTTACCTGCTGCGCGTGACGCCGGCCGCGGCGAAGGCGGACGAGGCGGGGTGTCGGTGCGGTGGGAGCGGTGGTGACCCTGGACGTGCGTCGGGCCCTTCTCGCGGATCACCTCAGCTACGGCTCCCGGTGGGGCCCTCTCGGGGGAAGGGGCCTCGGTCCCGGACCCCGGCGAGGCGTCCCTTCTCCGCTCCGTAAAAGTGTCCATCTCTTTTTTTTTTCTTCTTCTGTTGTGGCATATGCTGCAGGTGCCTGCTCGTTTTTCGTATGTGGGTAACAACATTTAACTATGTATATATATTTCCCAATTGGTTTAACTGCCACCCGCCTGAATCTATTTAAAATATAATTTTTTTTTATTTTAACCGCCGGACCCGACCCGCGGATAAAATCTATTTTTTTTTTATTTCAACCGCCCGATCCGCGGATAATCCGCGGACTCCGCGGTTGTGTCCGCAAACCGCGCATCTCTAATATACATATATATATATATATATATATATATATATATATATATATATATATATATATATATATATATCTGTGTGGGCACACAGATTGTGGCGATCTTGGAATTGAATCGCAAACTGGATAACATGGACAGGCTTTCTGAAATGCAAATATCGATCAACTTGAGAGCCAGAATGGATGATTAAGATCGGACAAACCTTTGGAAAGTGTCTACTCGCCCGCAATGGCCTTTGTCGTGCCGTAACATCCCAGCGAGAACATCACAGTGATAGCCGCTCTAAATCCCTTCCTCCTTCAACAATCCCTGGTGGGTCGAACTCTGTTCACCGTGCCTGCAGAGCGACCCCGGCATTGCTTGGCTCAATCGACAAATTCAGAAGACGATGGCAGCCGTTCAAGGAGCCCAAAGGCTGCCCGTCGAGACGGACGGTATAGGTAGGGGTGTGGGCACACAAGACTATGGTGATCTCGGAATTGAATCGCAAACTGGATAACATGGACAGGCTTTCTGAAATGCAAATATCGATCAACTTGAGAGCCAGAATGGATGATTAAGATCGGACAAACCTTTGGAAAGTGTCTTCTCGCCCGGAATTTGACTGCCTGCAAATTGCCTTTGTCGTGCCGTAACATCCCAGCGAGAACATCACAGTGATAGCCGCTCTAAATCCCTCCCTCCTTCAACAATCCCTGGGGGGTCGAACTCTATTCGCCGTGCCTGCAGAGCGACCCCGGCATTGCTTGGCTCAATCGACAAATTCAGAAGACGATGGCAGCCGTTCAAGGAGCCCAAAGGCTGCCCGTCGAGACGGACGGTATAGGTAGGGGTGTGGGCACACAAGACTATGGTGATCTCGGAATTGAATCGCAAACTGGACAACATGGACAGGCTTTCTGAAATGCAAATATCGATCAACTTGAGAGCCAGAATGGATGATTAAGATCGGACAAACCTTTGGAAAGCGTCTACTCGCCTGGAATTTGACTGCCTGCAAATGGCCTTTCCCGTGCCGTAACATCCCAGCGAGAACATCACAGTGATAGCCGCTCTAAATCCCTCCCTCCTTCAACAATCCCTGGGGGGGTCGAACTCTGTTCGCCTTGCCTGCAGAGCGACCCCGGCATTGCTTGGCTCAATCGACAAATTCAGAAGACGATGGCAGCCGTTCAAGGAGCCCAAAGGCTGCCCATCGAGACGGACGGTATAGGTAGGGGTGTGGGCACACAGATTGTGGCGATCTCGGAATTGAATCGCAAACTGGATAACATGGACAGGCTTTCTGAAATGCAAACATCGATCAACTTGAGAGCCAGAATGGATGATTAAGATCGGACAAACCTTTGGAAAGTGTCTACTCGCCTGGAATTTGACTGCCTGCAAATGGCCTTTGTCGTGCCGTAACATCCCAGCGAGAACATCACAGTGATAGCCGCACTAAATCCCTCCCTCCTTCAACAATCCCTGGGGGGTCGAACTCTATTCGCCGTGCCTGCAGAGCGACCCCGGCATTGCTTGGCTCAATCGACAAATTCAGAAGACGATGGCAGCCGTTCAAGGAGCCCAAAGGCTGCCCATCGAGACGGACGGTATAGGTAGGGGTGTGGGCACACAGATTGTGGCGATCTCGGAATTGAATCGCAAACTGGACAACATGGACAGGCTTTCTGAAATGCAAATATCGATCAACTTGAGAGCCAGAATGGATGATTAATATCGGACAAACCTTTGGAAAGTGTCTACTCGCCTGGAATTTGACTGCCTGCAAATGGCCTTTGTTGTGCCGTAACATCCCAGCGAGAACATCACAGTGATAGCCGCTCTAAATCCCTCCCTCCTTCAACAATACCTGGGGGGTCGAACTCTGCCTTTAGACATGACACACACACCACTGTCCCTGGACTGCCACACACAGATATACACTAGAGATGCGCGGTTTGCGGGCACAACCGCGGAGTCCGCGGATTATCCGCGGATCGGGCGGATGAAATTTAAAAAAATTAGATTTTATCCGCGGGTCGGGTCGGGTCGGGTCGGGTCGGGTCGGGTCGGGTCGGGTGGTTGAAATAAATTTTTTTTTGATTTTAAATAGATTCAGGCGGGTGGCAGTTAAACCAATTGGTAAATATATATACATAGTTAAATGTTGTTACCCACATACGAAAAACGAGCAGGCACCTGCAGCATATGCCACAACAGAAGAAAAAAAAGAAAAAGAGATGGACACTTTTACGGAGCGGAGAAGGGACGCCTCGCCGGGGTCCGGGACCGAGGCCCCTTCCCCCGAGAGGGCCCCACCGGGAGCCGTAGCTGAGGCGATCCGCGAGAAGGGCCCGACGCACGTCCAGGGTCACCACCGCGCCCACCGCACCGACACCCCGCCTCGTCCGCCTTCGCCGCGGCCGGCGTCACGCGCAGCAGGTAAGCAGCTTACCTGCCCGCCACCCCCGTGGCCGGGGGCTCGTAACAGGGGTCACTCCGCGCGCTCCGCCCGCGCAGCTTACCTGCCCGCCACCCCTGTTGCCGGGGGCGCGTAACAGGGGTCACTCCGCGCGCAGTGCGCTCACGAAAGGGGTGGGGCTCACCCTGGTTGATATAGACAGCAGCTAGGACGGTGGCCATGGAAGTCGGAACCCGCTAAGGAGTGTGTAACAACCCACCTGCCGAATCAACTAGCCCTGAAAATGGATGGCGCTGGAGCGTCGGGCCCATATACCCGGCCGTCGCCGGCAGCGAGACGCGCTTGGAGGTGCGCTCAGCGCGGCTCCCATATGATTGCGCACTGGTGTGCGTCTGGGTCGTGACAGCGTGGCACGCGAATGTCTGTACTGCATTGGATCAGTCTCCTTTCTTTAACAGGGAAAAGCTTTATAACCTCACTAATGCCTTGCATCGTCTATATTAGATATATAACAACGGGCGGGTGCGGGCGGGTGCGGTTCTGATCAAATGTTACATCGGGTGGATGGCGGATGGTTGACGACTTTCTGATGCGGTTGCGGATGAAATAATTGCCTATCCGCGCATCTCTAATATGCACACATACCCGCACCGCACGGATGGATGGAGCATCGCCAAAAGGGCGGCAGCTTTGACACACAAATTAAGTTTTTAAGTGCAATGGCGATAAAGTGATGTGCCATCTCCGGGTTGGGGAGGAGATCTTGCTCCAAGTGGAGGAGTTCAAGTACCTCAGAGTCTTGTTCAGGAGTGGATGGTGAGATGGACAGGCGGATCGGTGCGGCGTCTTCAGTAATGCGGACGCTGTATCGATCCGTTGTGGTGAAGAAGGAGCTGAGCCGGAAGGTTGGACTCCGCCAAGGCTGCCCTTTGTCACCCATTCTGTTCATAACTTTTATGGACAGAATTTCTAGGCACAGTCAAGGCGTTGAGGGGATCTGGTTTGATGGCTGCAGGATTAGGTCTCTGCTTTTTGCAGATGATGTGGTCCTGATGGCTTCATCTGGCCAGGATCTTCAGCTCTCGCTGGATCGGTTCGCAGCCGAGTGTGAAGCGACTGGGATGAGAATCAGCACCTCCAAGTCCGAGTCCATGGTTCTCGCCCGGAAAAGGGTGAAGTGCCATCTCCGGGTTGGGGAGGAGATCTTGCCCCTAGTGGAGGAGTTCAAGTACCTCGGAGTCTTGTTCACGAGTGAGGGAAGAGTGGATGGTGAGATGGACAGGCGGATCGGTGCGGCGTCTTCAGTAATGCGGACGCTGTATCGATCCGTTGTGGTGAAGAAGGAGCTGAGCCGGAAGGCAAAGCTCTCAATTTACCGGTCGATCTACGTTCCTATCCTCACTTATGGTCATGAGCTTTGGGTTATGACCGAAAGGACAAGATCTCGGGTACAAGCGGCCGAAATGAGTTTCCTCCGCCGGGTGGCGGGTCTCTCCCTTAGAGATAGGGTGAGAAGCTCTGCCATCCGGGAGGAGCTCAAAGTAAAGCCGCTGCTCCTCCACATGGAGAGGAGCCAGATGAGGTGGTTCGGGCATCTGGTCAGGATGCCACCCGAACGCCTCCCTAGGGAGGTGTTTAGGGCACGTCCGACCGGTAGGAGGCCGCGGGCAAGACCCAGGACACGTTGGGAAGACTATGTCTCCCGGCTGGCCTGGGAACGCCTCGGGGTCCCACAGGAAGAGCTGGACGAAGTGGCTGGGGAGAGGGAAGTCTGGGCTTCCCTGCTTAGGCTACTGCCCCCGCGACCCGACCTTGGATAAGCGGAAGAAGATGGATGGATGGATCTACGTTCCTATCCTCACCTATGGTCATGAGCTTTGGGTCATGACCGAAAGGACAAGATCACGGGTACAAGCGGCCCAAATGAGTTTCCTCCGGCCGGGTGGCGGGGCTCTCCCTTAGAGATAGGGTGAGAAGCTCCGCCATCCGGGAGGAACTCAAAGTAAAGCCGCTGCTCCTCCACATGGAGAGGAGCCAGATGAGGTGGTTCGGGCATCTGGTCAGGATGCCACCTGAACGCCTCCCTAGGGAGGTGTTTAGGGCACGTCCGACCGGTAGGAGGCCGCGGGGAAGACCCAGGACACGTTGGGAAGACTATGTCTCCCGGCTGGCCTGGGAACGCCTCGGGGTCCCACAGGAAGAGCTGGACGAAGTGGCTGGGGAGAGGGAAGTCTGGGCTTCCCTGCTTAGGCTACTGCCCCCGCGACCCGACCTCGGATAAGCAGAAGAAGATGGATGGATGGATGGATCTATGTTCCTATCCTCACCTATGGTCATGAGCTTTGGGTCATGACCGAAAGGACAAGATCACGGGTACAAGCGGCCCAAATGAGTTTCCTCCGGCCGGGTGGCGGGTCTCTCCCTTAGAGATAGGGTGAGAAGCTCTGTCATCCGGGAGGAGCTCAAAGTAAAGCCGCTGCTCCTCCACATGGAGAGGAGCCAGATGAGGTGGTTCGGGCATCTGGTCAGGATGCCACCCGAACGCCTCCTGAGGGAGGTGTTTAGGGCACGTCCGACCGGTAGGAGGCCGCGGGGAAGACCCAGGACACGTTGGGAAGACTATGTCTCCCGGCTGGCCTGGGAACGCCTCGGGGTCCCACAGGAAGAGCTGGACGAAGTGGCTGGGGAGAGGGAAGTCTGGGCTTCCCTGCTTAGGCTACTGCCCCCGCGACCCGACCTCGGATAAGCGGAAGAAGATGGATGGATGGATCTACGTTCCTATCCTCACCTATGGTCATGAGCTTTGGGTTATGACCGAAAGGACAAGATCACGGGTACAAGCGGCCCAAATGAGTTTCCTCCGCCGGGTGGTGGGTCTCTCCCTTAGAGATAGGGTGAGAAGCTCCGTCATCCGGGAGGAACTCAAAGTAAAGCCGCTGCTCCTCCACATGGAGAGGAGCCAGATGAGGTGGTTCGGGCATCTGGTCAGGATGCCACCCGAACGCCTCCCTAGGGAGGTGTTTAGGGCACGTCCGACTGGTAGGAGGAAGACCCAGGACACGTTGGGAAGACTATGTCTCCCGGCTGGTCCTGGAAACGCCTCGGGATCCCCCGGGAGGAGCTGGACCAAGTGGCTGGGGAGAGGGAAGTCGGATAAGACGGAAGAAGATGGATGGACGATAAAGCGCTATCCCGTCCTACTTTTCGTAAACATAAAGGTCAATTCAGTCTTCTACGGACCTGGTTTGTTTTTGGACGCTCGGATGAGAAAGGCTCCACGTCGGTGTTGTAGCAACCAGACCTGCGGTGATGTCACGTCTTTGGCTGTGAGCGCGACTCAGCTGAGAACCAGAATGCTCGCTCATTCAGTCCAATCAGGGCGGAAAATTGAGAGACAAGAGACGACCCCCCCCCCTCCGCCCTCTCCGCCCCCTCCGCCCTCCTGCCCCGCGTACGCTCCAGAGCCCCCCTCCCGCCCCTCCGCACCACCACCACCACCACCAGTGCTCAAACTGTGCGCTCCCTCGCACTCCGATGACCGGTTTCCCGTGGCACCTGGCGCCGCCTTCAAAAAGCGCTCGGCGGCAAGTCGGGCCTCTTTTGTCACTTTGGACTCCGAGGAGCGCTTTGAAGTGGCCATGGACCATGGAGGGGGGCGGGACTTTGATGAGCTCATGTGCACGCTCGCCGCTGTCATTATTCCGCGCCGCTCAAAAGAAAAGAAAAAAAAGCCTGCGATGCAACTCTTGCCGTCACACGCCATTTCTGTCAAGCTGGCCTCTGGCTTTTACACGTTAGCACTTAGCACTACGCTAGCACTTAGCACTACGTCTGTTTACCTCCTAAGTCCGTTCGGAGCTGAACACGGGACAAGAACTTTGCTTCTTTTCTTTGATGATTGGTTTAATGAGTGTCACTTGTTTAGAAATATAAAATCCAGACCACATAAAAGAAAGTGTAACACAATGAGTAGAAGGTAAAAGATTGTAAAAGAAGGTAAGTGGTAAATAGAAGGCAAAAGAAGTGAATTAAAGGTAAAAAAAAAAGGAAAAATAATGATCATAAAAGGTCAAATAAATAGATAAAAAGTAAAACAAAGTTTAAAAAAAAAAGGTAAATAGAAGGTAAAAAAAGGTAAATATGAGGTAATGTGGTAAAGAAAAGGTAAAATAGGGTACATACAAAGTTAATATTAAGTAAATTACATTATTATGTCAGACCCACTCGACATCCATTGCATTCGGTCTCCCTAGGCGGTCCTCTCCAAGGTTTCTCATAGTCATTCACATCGACGTCCCACTGGGGTGAGTTTTTCCTTGCCCTTATGTGGGCTTTGTACCGAGGATGTGGTTGTGGCTTGTGCAGCCCTTTGAGACACTTGTGATTTAGGGCTATATAAATAAACATTGATTGATTGATAAATAAAAGGTAAATAAATGGTAAGAGAAGGAATATAGAAGGTAAATGACGTAAATAAAAGGTAAACATGTTGTAAATAAAAAGTAAATACAATGTAAAAGAAGGACTATAGAAGTTAAAATAAGTTCAATAGAAGGTAAATGAAAGTTAAACAGAGGGTAAGAGAAGGGAATTAAAGGTAAAAGAAGTTGAAAAGAGGTAAAAAAAAAAGTGAAAAGGGGTAATTGGATGGTAGAATAGGTAAATAAAAAGTTAATTAAGTAAATAAACGGTAAAATAATTATCATAAAAAAAAGAAAACAGAGTAAATTGAAGTTAAAAGAAGTTACTCTAATCTAAAAAAGGTAAATGTAAGGTAAAAAAAGGTAAATACAAGGTAAAAAAAAGTAAGTAAAAGGTAAATGTGGTAAATAAAAGGTAAATAGGGTACATAAAAGGATAATACAAAGTAAATAAAATGTATATAAATGGTAAAAGAAGGAATATAAAAGGTAAAAGAAGTAAATAAACGGTAAAAGAAGGACTATAGAAGTTAAAATAAGTTCAATAGAAGGTAAATAAAAGTTAAGTAGAAGGTAAGAGAAGTGAATTAAGGGTAAAATAAGATGAAAAGAGGTAAACGAAAGTGAAAAGGGATAATTGGAAGGTAAAATATGTAGAGACAAATTAAATTAAGTAAATAAACGGTAAAATAATGATCATAAAAAAAGGAAAACAAAGTAAATACAAGTTAAAAGAAGTTACTCAAATAAAAAAAGGAAATTTAAGGTAAATAAAAGGTAAATAAATGGTAAAAGAAGGAATATAGAAGTTAAATGAAGTAAATAAAAGGTAAATATATTGTAAATAAAAAGTAAATACAATGTAAAAGAAGGACTATAGAAGTTAAAATAAGTTCAATAGAAGGTAAATGAAAGTTAAACAGAAGGTAAGAGAAGGGAATTAAAGGTAAAATAAGTTGAAAAGAGGTAAAAAAAAAAAGTGAAAAGGGGTAATTGGAAGATAGAATAGGTAAATAGAAAGTTAATTAAGTAAATAAACGATAAAATAATTATCATAAAAAAAAGAAAACAGAGTAAATAGAAGTTAAAAGAAGTTACTCTAATCTAAAAAAAAGGTAAATATAAGGTAAAAAAAGTAAATATAAGGTAAATGTGGTAAATACAAGGTAAATAGGGTACATAAAAGGATAATACAAAGTAAATAAAATGTATATAAATGGTAAAAGAAGGAATATAGAAGGTAAAATAAGTAAATAAAAGGTACATATAATGTAAATAAAAAGTAAATACAATGTAAAAGAAGGACTATAGAAGGTAAAATAAGTTCAATAGAAGGTAAATGAAAGTTAAATAGAAGGTAAGAGAAGTGAATTAAAGGTAAAATAAGTTGAAAAGAGGTAAAAAAAAAAGTGAAAAGGGGTAATTGGAAGGTAGAATAGGTAAATAGAAAGTTAATTAAGTAAATAAACGGTAAAATAATGATCATAAAAAAAGGAAAACAAAGTAAATACAAGTTAAAAGAAGTTACTCAAATAAAAAAAAAAGGAATATAAGGTAAATGTAAAATAGGGTACATAAAAAGATAATACAAAGTAAATAAAATGTATATAAATGGTAAAAGAAGGACTATAGAAGTTAAAATAAGTTCAATAGAAGGTAAATGAAAGTTAAATGGAACGTAAGAAAAGTGAATTAAAGGTAAAATAAGTTGAAAAGAGGTAAAAGAAAGTGAAAAGGGGTAATTGGAAGGTAGAATAGGTAAATAGAAAGTTAATTAAGTAAATAAACGGTAAAATCATTATCATAAAAAAAAGAAAACAGAGTAAATAGAAGTTAAAAGAAGTTACTCTAATCTAAAAAAAAGGTAAATATAAGATAAAAAAAAGGTAAATATAAGGTAAAAAAAAAGTAAGTATAAGGTAAATGTGGTAAATAAAAGGTAAATAGGGTACATAAAAAGATAATACAAAGTAAATAAAATGTATATAAATGGTAAAAGAAGGAATATAGAAGGTAGAATAAGTAAATAAAAGGTACATATAATGTAAATAAAAAGTAAATACAATGTAAAAGAAGGACTATAGAAGTTAAAATAAGTTCAATAGAAGGTAAATGAAAGTTAAATAGAAGGTAAGAGAAGGGAATTAAAGGTAAAATAAGTTGAAAAGAGGTTAAAAAAAAAGTGAAAAGGGGTAATTGGAAGGTAGAATAGGTAAATAGAAAGTTAATTAAGTAAATAAACGGTAAAATAATTATCATAAAAAAAAGAAAACAGAGTAAATAGAAGTTAAAAGAAGTTACTCTAATCTAAAAAAAAGGTAAATATAAGGTAAAAAAAAAGTAAATATAAGGTAAATGTGGTAAATACAAGGTAAATAGGGTACATAAAAAGATAATACAAAGTAAATAAAGTGTACATAAATGGTAAAAGAAGGAATATAGAAGGTAAAATAAGTAAATGATAAATGATAATGATAAATGGGTTGTACTTGTATAGCGCTTTTCTACCTTCAAGGTACTCAAAGCGCTTTGACACTACTTCCACATTTCCACATTCACACACACATTCACACACTGATGGAGGGAGCTGCCATGCAAGGCGCTAACCAGCACCCATCAGGAGCAAGGGTGAAGTGTCTTGCTCAGGACACAACGGACATGACGAGGTTGGTACTAGGTGGGGATTGAACCAGGGACCCTCGGGTCGCGCACGGCCACTCTTCCACTGCGCCACGCCGTCCCTTATAAATTGTAAATAAAAAGTAAATACAATGTAAAAGAAGGACTATAGAAGTTAAAATAAGTTCAATAAAAAGTAAATACAATGTAAAATAAGGACTATAGAAGTTAAAATAGGTAAATGAAAGTTAAATAGAAGGTAAGAGAAGTGAATTAAAGGTAAAATAAGATGAAAAGAGGTAAAAGAAAGTGAAAAGGGATAATTGGAAGGTAAAATAGGCAAAGAGAAAATAAATGAAGTAAATAAATGGTAAAATAATGATCATAAAAAAAGGAAAACAAAGTAAATACAAGTTAAAAGAAGTTACTCAAATAAAAAAAAAGGAATATAAGGGAAATGTAAAATAGGGTACATAAAAAGATAATACAAAGTAAATAGAAGGTAAAAAAAAAGGTAAATATGAGGTTAATGTGGTAAAGAAAAGGTAAAATAGGGTACATACAAAGTTAATATTAAGTAAATAAAAGGTAAATAAATGGTAAAAGAAGGAATATAGAAGGTAAATGAAGTAAATAAAAGGTAAATATATTGTAAATAAAAAGTAAATACAATGTAAAAGAAGGACTATAGAAGTTAAAATAAGTTCAATAGAAGGTAAATGAAAGTTAAACAGAAGGTAAGAGAAGGGAATTAAAGGTAAAAGAAGTTGAAAAGAGGTAAAAAAAAATGTGAAAAGGGGTAATTGGAAGATAGAATAGGTAAATAGAAAGTTAATTAAGTAAATAAACGGTAAAATAATTATCATAAAAAAAGAAAACAGAGTAAATAGAAGTTAAAATAAGTTACTCTAATCAAAAAAAAAGGTAAATATAAGGTAAAAAAAGTAATATAAGGTAAATGTGGTAAATACAAGGTAAATAGGGTACATAAAAGGATAATACAAAGTAAATAAAATGTATATAAATGGTAAAAGAAGGAATATAGAAGGTAAAAGAAGTAAATAAAAGGTAAATATAATGTAAATAAAAAGTAAATACAATGTAAAAGAAGGACTATAGAAGTTAAAATAAGTTCAATAGAAGGTAAATGAAAGTTAAATAGAAGGTAAGAGAAGTGAATTAAAGGTAAAATAAGATGAAAAGAGGTAAAAGAAAGTGAAAAGGGATAACTGGAAGGTAAAATAGGTAAATAGAAAGTAAATTAAGTAAATAAATGGTAAAATAATGATCATAAAAAAAGGAAAACAAAGTAAATACAAGTTAAAAGAAGTTACTCAAATAAAAAAAAGGAAATATAAGGTAAATGTAAAATAGGGTACATAAAAAGATAATACAAAGTAAATAAAATGTATATAAATGGTAAAAGAAGGACTATAGAAGTGAAAATAAGTTCAATAGAAGGTAACTAAAAGTTAAATGGAAGGTAAGAGAAGTGAATTAAAGGTAAAATAAGTTGAAACGAAGTAAAAGAAAGTGAAAAGGGATAACTGGAAGGTAAAATAGGTAAAGAGAAAGTAAATTAAGTAAATAAATGGTAAAATAATGATCATAATAGGTCAAATAAATAGATAGAGGGTAAAACAAAGTAAAAAAAGGTAAATAGAAGGTAAAAAAGGTAAATATGAGGTTAGGGTGGTAAAGAAAAGGTAAAATAGGGTACATACAAAGTTAATATTAAGTAAATTACATTATTATGTTAGACCCACTCGACATCCATTGCATTCGGTCTCCCCTAGAGGGGGGGGGTTACCCACATATGCGGTCCTCTCCAAGGTTTCTCATAGTCATTCACATCGACGTCCCACTGGGGTGAGTTTTTCCTTGCCCTTATGTGGGCTTTGTACCGAGGATGTGGTTGTGGCTTGTGCAGCCCTTTGAGACACTTGTGATTTAGGGCTATATAAATAAACATTGATTGATTGATAAATAAAAGGTAAATAAATGGTAAGAGAAGGAATATAGAAGGTAAATGACGTAAATAAAAGGTAAATATGTTGTAAATAAAAAGTAAATACAATGTAAAAGAAGGACTATAGAAGTTAAAATAAGTTCAATAGAAGGTAAATGAACGTTAAACAGAAGGTAAGAGAAGGGAATTAAAGGTAAAATAAGTTGAAAAGAGGTAAAAGAAAGTGAAAAGGGATAACTGGAAGGTAAAATAGGTAAATAGAAAGTTAATTAAGTAAATAAACGGTAAAATAATTATCATAAAAAAAAAGAAAACAGAGTAAATAGAAGTTAAAAGAAGTTACTCTAATCTAAAAAAAGGTAAATATAAGTTAAAAAAAGTAAATATAAGGTAAATGTGGTAAATAAAAGGTAAATAGGGTACATAAAAGGATAATACAAAGTAAATCAAATGTATATAAATGGTAAAAGAAGGAATAAGTAAATAAAAGGTACATATAATGTAAATAAAAAGTAAATACAATGTAAAAGAAGGACTATAAAAGGTAAAATAAGTTCAATAGAAGGTAAATGAAAGTTAAATAGAAGGTAAGAGAAGGGAATTAAAGGTAAAATAAGATGAAAAGAGGTAAAAGAAAGTGAAAAGGGATAACTGGAAGGTAGAATAGGTAAAGAGAAAGTAAATTAAGTAAATAAATGGTAAAATAATGATCATAAAAAAATTAAAACAAAGTAAATAAAAGTTAAAAAAAAGTTACTCAAATCTAAAAAAAAAGGTCAATGTTGTGTGTGATACCATGTGCAATACGATACAATGTTGTGTGCGATACCATGTGCAATACGATACAATGTTGTGTGCGATACCATGTGCAATACGATACAATGTTGTGTGTGATACCATGTGCAATACGATACAATGTTGTGTGTGATACCATGTGCAATACGATACAATGTTGTGTGTGAGATACCATGTGCAATACGATACAATGTTGTGTGTGAGATACCATGTGCAATACGATGCAATGTTGTGTGTTAGATACCATGTGCAATACGATACAATGTTGTGTGCGATACCATGTGCAATACGATACAATGTTGTGTGCGATACCATGTGCAATACGATACAATGTTGTGTGCGATACCATGTGCAATACGATACAATGTTGTGTGCGATACCATGTGCAATACGATACAATGTCGTGTGCGATACCATGTGCAATACGATACAATGTCGTGTGTGATACCATGTGCAATACGATACAATGTTGTGTGTGATACCATGTGCAATACGATACAATGTTGTGTGCGATACCATGTGCAATACGATACAATGTTGTGTGCGATACCATGTGCAATACGATACAATGTTGTGTGTGATACCATGTGCAATACGGTACAATGTTGTGTGTGATACCATGTGCAATACGATACAATGTTGTGTGCGATACCATGTGCAATACGATACAATGTTGTGTGTGATACAATGTGCAATACGATACAATGTTGTGTGCGATACCATGTGCAATACGATACAATGTTGTGTGCGATACCATGTGCAATACAATACAATGTTGTGTGCGAAACCATGTGCAATACGATACAATGTCGTGTGCGATACCATGTGCAATACGATACAATGTTGTGTGCGATACCATGTGCAATACGATACAATGTTGTGTGCGACACCATGTGCAATACGATACAATGTTGTGTGCGATACCATGTGCAATACGATACAATGTCGTGTGCGATACCATGTGCAATACGATACAATGTTATGTGTGATACCATGTGCAATACAATACAATGTTGTGTGCGATACCATGTGCAATACGATACAATGTTGTGCGCGATACCATGTGCAATACAATACAATGTTGTGTGTGATACCATGTGCAATACGATACAATGTCGTGTGCGATACCATGTGCAATACGATACAATGTCGTGTGCGATACCATGTGCAATACGATACAATGTTGTGTGCGATACCATGTGCAATACGATACAATGTTGTGTGCGATACCATGTGCAATACGATACAATGTCGTGTGCGATACCATGTGCAATACGATACAATGTTGTGTGTGATACCATGTGCAATACGATACAATGTTGTGTGTGATACCATGTGCAATACGATACAATGTTGTGTGTGATACCATGTGCAATACGATACAATGTTGTGTGTGATACCATGTGCAATACGATACAATGTTGTGTGCGATACCATGTGCAATACGATACAATGTTGTGTGCGATACCATGTGCAATACGATACAATGTTGTGTGCGATACCATGTGCAATACAATACAATGTTGTGTGTGATACCATGTGCAATACGATACAATGTTGTGTGTGATACCATGTGCAATACGATACAATGTTGTGTGCGATACCATGTGCAATACGATACAATGTTGTGTGTGATACCATGTGCAATACGATACAATGTTGTGTGCGATACCATGTGCAATACGATACAATGTTGTGTGCGATACCATGTGCAATACGATAAAATGTTGTGTGCGATACCCTGTGCAATACGATACAATGTTGTGTGCGATACCATGTGCAATACGATACAATGTTGTGTGCGATACCATGTGCAATACGATACAATGTTGTGTGCGATACCATGTGCAATACGATACAATGTTGTGTGCGATACCGTGTGCAATACGATACAATGTTGTGTGCGATACCATGTGCAATACAATACAATGTCGTGTGCGATACCATGTGCAATACGATACAATGTTGTGTGCGATACCATGTGCAATACGATACAATGTTGTGTGCGATACACTGTGCAATACGATACAATGTTGTGTGCGATACCATGTGCAATACGATACAATGTCGTGTGCGATACCATGTGCAATACGATACAATGTTGTGTGTGATACCATGTGCAATACGATACAATGTTGTGTGTGATACCATGTGCAATACGATACAATGTTATGTGTGATACCATGTGCAATACGATACAATGTTGTGTGTGATACCATGTGCAATACGATACAATGTTGTGTGCGATACCATGTGCAATACGATACAATGTTGTGTGTGATACCATGTGCAATACGATACAATGTTGTGTGCGATACCATGTGCAATACGATACAATGTCGTGTGCGATACCATGTGCAATACGATACAATGTTGTGTGCGATACCATGTGCAATACGATACAATGTTGTGTGTGATACCATGTGCAATACGATACAATGTTATGTGTGATACCATGTGCAATACGATACAATGTTGTGTGTGATACCATGTGCAATACGATACAATGTTGTGTGCGACACCATGTGCAATACGATACAATGTTGTGTGTGATACCATGTGCAATACGATACAATGTTGTGTGCGATACCATGTGCAATACGATGCAATGTTGTGTGTGATACCATATGCAATACGACACAATGTTGTGTGTGATACCATGTGCAATACGATACAATGTTGTGTGCGATACCATGTGCAATACGATACAATGTTGTGTGTGATACCATGTGCAATACGATACAATGTTGTGTGTGATACCATGTGCAATACGACACAATGTTGTGTGTGATACCATGTGCAATACGATACAATGTTGTGTGTGATACCATGTGCAATACGATACAATGTTGTGTGCGATACCATGTGCAATACGATACAATGTTGTGTGTGATACCATGTGCAATACGATACAATGTTGTGTGTGATACCATGTGCAATACGATACAATGTCGTGTGCGACACCATGTGCAATACGATACAATGTTGTGTGCGATACCATGTGCAATACGATACAATGTTGTGTGCGATACCATGTGCAATACGATACAATGTTGTGTGCGATACCATGTGCAATACGATACAATGTCGTGTGCGATACCATGTGCAATACGATACAATGTTGTGTGTGATACCATGTGCAATACGATACAATGTTGTGTGCGATACCATGTGCAATACGATACAATGTTGTGTGCGATACCATGTGCAATACGATACAATGTTGTGTGTGATACCATGTGCAATACGATACAATGTTGTGTGTGATACCATGTGCAATAATATACAATGTTGTGTGTGATACCATGTGCAATACGATACAATGTTGCGTGTGATACCATGTGCAATACGATACAATGTTGTGTGCGATACCATGTGCAATACGATACAATGTTGTGTGTGATACCATGTGCAATACGATACAATTTTGTGTGTGATACCATGTGCAATACGATACAATGTCGTGTGTGATACCATGTGCAATACGATACAATGTCGTGTGTGATACCATGTGCAATACGATACAATGTTGTGTGTGATACCATGTGCAATACGATACAATGTTGTGTGTGATACCATGTGCAATACGATACAATGTTGTGTGTGATACCATGTGCAATACGATACAATGTTGTGTGTGATACCAAGTGCAATACGATACAATGTTGTGTGTGATACCATGTGCAATAAGATACAATGTTGTGTGCGATACCATGTGCAATACGATACAATGTCGTGTGCGATACCATGTGCAATACGATACAATGTCGTGTGTGATACCATGTGCAATACGATACAATGTTGTGTGTGATACCATGTGCAATACGATACAATGTCGTGTGCGATACCATGTGCAATACAATATAATGTTTTGTGTGATACCATGTGCAATACGATACAATGTTGTGTGCGATACCATGTACAATACGATACAATGTTGTGTGCGATACCATGTGCAATACGATACAATGTTGTGTGCGATACCATGTGCAATACGATACAATGTCGTGTGCGATACCATGTGCAATACGACACAATGTTGTGTGTGATACCATGTGCAATACGATACGATGTTGTGTGTGACACCATGTGCAATACGATACAATGTTGTGTGCGATACCATGTGCAATACGATACAATGTCGTGTGCGATACCATGTGCAATACGATACAATGTCGTGTGTGATACCATGTGCAATACGATACAATGTTGTGTGTGATACCATGTGCAATACGATACAATGTTGTGTGCGATACCATGTGCAATACGATACGATGTTTTGTGCGATACCATGTGCAATACGATACAATGTTGTGTGTGATACCATGTGCAACACGATACAATGTTGTGTGCGATACCATGTGCAATACGATACAATGTTGTGTGCGATACCATGTGCAATACGATACGATGTTGTGTGTGATACCATGTGCAATACGATACGATGTTGTGTGTGATACCATGTGCAATACGATACAATGTTGTGTGCGATACCATGTGCAATACGATAAAATGTTGTGTGTGATACCATGTGCAATACGATACAATGTTGTGTGCGATACCATGTGCAATACGATACAATGTGTGCGATACCATGTGCAATACGATACAATGACGTGTGCGATACCATGTGCAATACGATACAATGTCGTGTGCGATACCATGTGCAATACGATATAATGTTTTGTGTGATACCATGTGCAATACGATACAATGTTGTTTGTGATACCATGTGCAATACGATACAATGTTGTGTGTGATACCATGTGCAATACGATACAATGTTGTGTGTGATACCATGTGCAATACGATACAATGTTGTGTGTGATACCATGTGCAATACGATACAATGTTGTGTGTGATACCATGTGCAATACGATACAATGTTGTGTGCGATACCATGTGCAATACGACACAATGTTGTGTGCGATACCATGTGCAATACGATACAATGTCGTGTGCGATACCATGTGCAATACGATACAATGTCGTGTGCGATACCATGTGCAATACGATACAATGTTGTGTGTGATACCATGTGCAATACGATACAATGTTGTGTGCGATACCATGTGCAATACGATACAATGTTGTGTGCGATACAATGTGCAATACGATACAATGTTGTGTGCGATACCATGTGCAATACGATACAATGTTGTGTGCGATACCATGTGCAATACGATACAATGTTGTGTGTGATACCATGTGCAATACGATGTCCTAAATCACAAGTGTCTCAAAGGGCTGCACAAGCCACAACGACATCCTCAGATCCCACATCAGGGCAAGGAAAAACTCAACCCAATGGGACATTGAGAAACCTTGGAGGGGACCACAGATGTGGGGCCCAAAAGAAATCTAGACAATGTACTGGATTTGAAGGTGAAAACTACCAAGATGACCCCCGCATCTTTTAAATGTGTCAGTCCGTGGCCCTCTGGGGTGAAAAGGTTTTGGGCACCAGCTCGTGTTTGACATCGTGTCAATAGAACCTTCCGTGGTGGCCTCCAGCTCTGGCGTTTGTCGAGTCAGCACTTTTGAATCCGCAGATGGTCAGAAAAGCAATATCCTGCTGGACAGGAGACGGACCATCGGACGCTGAACGTCGCGGCCATTGTTTGTCTTTCTGTTGTGTTTTGTCTTTGAGGTGAAAAGGAGAAAGAGAGGATGAAAAAGTCAACACGGAGGAGGAGAGTTCCACGGCGGCTCCTTTCTGCTGGTCCAGTGATGCGTGGCGGGCAGGACGTCTCCCGGCAATACAAACTTTCTTTGGACATCAACGTCAACGCAAACATTTGACTTTGGAAGCCACCACTTTAAGCACAGACTTGATTATCTCCACAGTGTTGTGGTTGCTGCGCAGATACAACAAAAATTAAAGCTGCAAGCAGCATTGGTCGGGCCCGCGCATTTGGCAGGTACTAGTCCTAAGTGTCCCAATACTTATGTCAAGTTTTAGTCCCAAGTGTCCCAATACGTTTGTCCAGTGTAAGTGTCCTAATACTTGTGTCCAGTGGTAGTTCTAAGTGTCCCAATACTTTAGTCTACTTTTAGTGCGAAGTGTCCCAATACTTTTGTCCAGTTGTCGTCGTAAGTGTCCCAATACTATTGTCCAGTTTTAGTCCCAAGTGTCTCAATACTTTTGTCCAGTGGTAATCCGAAGTGTCCCAATACTTATGTCAAGTTGTAGTCAAGTGTCCCAATACTTTTGTCAATTTTTAGTCCCAAGTGTCCCAATACTTCTGTTCAGTGGTAGTCCTAAGTGTCCCAATACTTTTGTCAAGTTGTAGTCCGAAGTGTCCCAATACTTTTGTCCAGTGTAAGTGTCCCAATACTTTTGTCCAGTTGCCCAATACTTTTGTTCAGTGGTAGTAGTAAGTGTCCCAATACTTTTGTCAAGTTGTAGTCCCAAGTGTCCCAATACTTTTGTCCAGTGTAAGTGTCCCAATACTTTTGTCCAGTGGTAGTCCTAAGTGTCCCAATACTTTAGTCAATTTGTGGTCCTAAGTGTCCCAATACTTTTGTCCAGTGTAAGTGTCCCAATACTTTTGTCAAGTGGTAGTCCCAAGTGTCCCAATACTTTTGTCCAGTTTTAGTCCCAAGTGTCCCAATATGTTTGTCAAGTTGTAGTCCTAAGTGTCCCAATACTTTTGTCCAGTGTAGGTGTCCCAATACTTTTGTCCAGAGGTAGTCCTAAGTGTCCCAATACTTTTGTCAAGTTTAGGCGTAAGTGTCCCAATACTTTTCTCCAGTGGTAGTCCTAAGTGTCCCAATACTTTTGTCCAGTTGTCGTCGTAAGTGTCCCAATACTTTTGTCCAGTTTTAGTCCTAAGTGTCTCAATACTTTTGTCCAGTGGTAATCCGAAGTGTCCCAATACTTTTGTCAAGTTGTAGTCCGAAGTGTCCCAATACTTTTGTCCAGTGTAAGTGTCCCAATACTTTTGTCCAGTTGCCCAATACTTTTGTTCAGTGGTAGTAGTAAGTGTCCCAATACTTTTGTCAAGTTGTAGTCCCAAGTGTCCCAATACTTTTGTCCAGTTTTCGGCCTAAGTCTCCCAATACTTTTGTCCAGTGGTAGTCCTAAGTGTCCCAATACTTTAGTCAATTTGTGGTCCTAAGTGTCCCAATACTTTTGTCCAGTGTAAGTGTCCCAATACTTTTGTCAAGTGGTAGTCCCAAGTGTCCCAATACTTTTGTCCAGTTTTAGTCCCAAGTGTCCCAATACTTTTGTCAAGTTGTAGTCCTAAGTGTCCCAATACTTTTGTCCAGTGTAGGTGTCCCAATACTTTTGTCCAGAGGTAGTCCCAAGTGTCCCAATACTTTTGTCCAGTTTTCGGCCTAAGTCTCCCAATACTTTTGTCCAGTGGTAGTCCTAAGTGTCCCAATACTTTAGTCAATTTGTGGTCCTAAGTGTCCCAATACTTTTGTCCAGTGTAAGTGTCCCAATACTTTTGTCAAGTGGTAGTCCCAAGTGTCCCAATACTTTTGTCCAGTTTCAGTCCCAAGTGTCCCAATATTTTTGTCAAGTTGTAGTCCTAAGTGTCCCAATACTTTTGTCCAGTGTAGGTGTCCCAATACTTTTGTCAAGTTTAGGCATAAGTGTCCCAATACTTTTATCCAGTGTAAGTGTCCCAATACTTTTGTCCAGTGGTAGTCCTAAGTGTCCCAATACTTTTGTCAAGTTGTAGTCCTAAGTGTCCCAATACTTTTGTCCACTGTAAGTGTCCCAAAACTTGTGTCCAGTGTAGGTGTCCCAATACTTTTGTCCAGTGGTAGTTCTAAGTGTCCCAATACTTTAGTCTACTTTTAGTGCGAAGTGTCCCAATACTTTTGTCCAGTTGTCGTCGTAAGTGTCCCAATACTTTTGTCCAGTTTTAGTCCTAAGTGTCTCAATACTTTTGTCCAGTGGTAATCCGAAGTGTCCCAATACTTATGTCAAGTTGTAGTCAAGTGTCCCAATACTTTTGTCAAGTTTTAGTCCCAAGTGTCCCAATACTTCTGTTCAGTGGTAGTCCTAAGTGTCCCAATACTTTTGTCAAGTTGTAGTCCGAAGTGTCCCAATACTTTTGTCCAGTGTAAGTGTCCCAATACTTTTGTCCAGTTGCCCAATACTTTTGTTCAGTGGTAGTAGTAAGTGTCCCAATACTTTTGTCAAGTTGTAGTCCCAAGTGTCCCAATACTTTTGTCCAGTTTTCGGCCCAAGTCTCCCAATACTTTTGTCCAGTTGTAGTCCTAAGTGTCCCAATACTTTAGTCAATTTGTGGTCCTAAGTGTCCCAATACTTTTGGCCTGTGTAGGTGTCCCAATACTTTTGTCCAGTGGTAGTCCTAAGTGTTCCAATACTTTTGTCCAGTTGTAGTCCTAAGTGTCCCAATACTTTTGTCAAGTTGTAGTCCTAAGTGTCCCAATACTTTTGTCAAGTTTAGGCGTAAGTGTCCCAATACTTTTATCCAGTGTAAGTGTCCCAATACTTTTGTCCAGTGGTAGTCCTAAGTGTCCCAATACTTTTATCCAGTGTAAGTGTCCCAATACTTTTGTCCAGTGGTAGTCCTAAGTGTCCCAATACTTTTGTCAAGTTGTAGTCCTAAGTGTCCCAATACTTTTGTCAAGTTGTAGTCCTAAGTGTCCCAATACTTTTGGCCAGTGTAGGTGTCCCAATACTTTTGTCCAGTGGTAGTCCCAAGTGTCCCAATACTTTTGTCAAGTTGTAGTCCTAGGTGTCCCAATACTTTTGTCCAGTGTAGGTGTCCCAATACTTTTGTCCAGAGGTAGTCCTAAGTGTCCCAATACTTTTGTCAAGTTTAGGCATAAGTGTCCCAATACTTTTATCCAGTGTAAGTGTCCCAATACTTTTGTCCAGTGGTAGTCCCAAGTGTCCCAATACTTTTGTCAAGTTGTAGTCCTAAGTGTCCCAATACTTTTGTCCACTGTAAGTGTCCCAAAACTTGTGTCCAGTGTAGGTGTCCCAATACTTTTGTCCAGAGGTAGTCCTAAGTGTCCCAAGACTTTTGTCAAGTTCAGGCGTAAGTGTCCCAATACTTTTATCCAGTGTAAGTGTCCCAATACTTTTGTCAAGTTTTAGTCCCAAGTGGCCCAATACTACTGTCAAGATGTAGTCCTAAGTGTCCCAATACTTTTGTCCAGTTTTAGTCCCAAGTGGCCCAATACTTCTGTCAAGTTGTAGTCCTAAGTGTCCCAATACTTTAGTCAATTTGTGGTCCTAAGTGTCCCAATACTTTTGTCCAGTGTAAGTGTCCCAATACTTTTGTCAAGTGGTAGTCCCAAGTGTCCCAATACTTTTGTCCAGTTTTAGTCCCAAGTGTCCCAATACTTTTGTCAAGTTGTAGTCCTAAGTGTCCCAATACTTTTGTCCAGTGTAGGTGTCCCAATACTTTTGTCCAGAGGTAGTCCTAAGTGTCCCAATACTTTTGTCAAGTTTAGGCGTAAGTGTCCCAATACTTTTATCCAGTGTAAGTGTCCCAATACTTTTGTCCAGTTGTAGTCCTAAGTGTCCCAATACTTTTGTCCACTGTAAGTGTCCCAAAACTTGTGTCCAGTGTAGGTGTCCCAATACTTTTGTCCAGAGGTAGTCCTAAGTGTCCCAAGACTTTTGTCAAGTTTAGGCGTAAGTGTCCCAATACTTTTATCCAGTGTAAGTGTCCCAATACTTTTGTCAAGTTTTAGTCCCAAGTGGCCCAATACTTCTGTCAAGTTGTAGTCCTAAGTGTCCCAATACTTTTGTCCAGTTTTAGTCCCAAGTGGCCCAATACTTCTGTCAAGTTGTAGTCCTAAGTGTCCCAAAACTTTAGTCAATTTGTGGTCCTAAGTGTCCCAAAACTTTTGTCTAGTTTTAGTCCGAAGTGTCCCAATACTTTTGTTCAGTGGTAGTCCTAAGTGTCCCAATACTCTTGTCAAGTTGTAGTCCTAAGTGTCCCAATACTTTTGGCCAGTTTTCGTCATAAGTGTCCCAATACTTTTGTCCAGTGGTTGTCCTAAGTGTCCCAATACTTTTGTCAAAATGTAGTTCCAAGTGTCCCAATACTTTTGGCCAGTTTTCATCCTAAGTGTCCCATTACTTTTGTCCAGTGGTAGTCATAAGTGTCCCAATACTTTTGTCAAGTTGTAGTCCCAAGTGTCCCAATACTTTTGTCCAGAGTAAGTGGTAAGTGTCCCAATACTTTTGTCCAGTTGTCGTGGTTAGTGTCCCAATACTTTTGTCCAGTGGTAGTCCTAAGTGTCCCAATACTTTTGTCAAGTTGTAGTCCTAAGTGTCCCAATACTTTTGGCCTGTGTAGGTGTCCCAATACTTTTGTCCAGTGGTAGTCCTAAGTGTCCCAATACTTTTGTCCAGTTGTAGTCCTAAGTGTCCCAATACTTTTGTCAAGTTGTAGTCCTAAGTGTCCCAATACTTTTGTCAAGTTTAGGCGTAAGTGTCCCAATACTTTTATCCAGTGTAAGTGTCCCAATACTTTTGTCCAGTGGTAGTCCTAAGTGTCCCAATACTTTTATCCAGTGTAAGTGTCCCAATACTTTTGTCCAGTGGTAGTCCTAAGTGTCCCAATACTTTTGTCAAGTTGTAGTCCTAAGTGTCCCAATACTTTTGTCAAGTTGTAGTCCTAAGTGTCCCAATACTTTTGGCCAGTGTAGGTGTCCCAATACTTTTGTCCAGTGGTAGTCCTAAGTGTCCCAATACTTTTGTCCAGTTGTAGTCCTAGGTGTCCCAATACTTTTGTCCAGTGTAGGTGTCCCAATACTTTTGTCCAGAGGTAGTCCTAAGTGTCCCAATACTTTTGTCAAGTTTAGGCGTAAGTGTCCCAATACTTTTATCCAGTGTAAGTGTCCCAATACTTTTGTCCAGTGGTAGTCCTAAGTGTCCCAATACTTTTGTCAAGTTGTAGTCCTAAGTGTCCCAATACTTTTGTCCACTGTAAGTGTCCCAAAACTTGTGTCCAGTGTAGGTGTCCCAATACTTTTGTCCAGAGGTAGTCCTAAGTGTCCCAATACTTTAGTCTACTTTTAGTGCGAAGTGTCCCAATACTTTTGTCCAGTTGTCGTCGTAAGTGTCCCAATACTTTTGTCCAGTTTTAGTCCTAAGTGTCTCAATACTTTTGTCCAGTGGTAATCCGAAGTGTCCCAATACTTATGTCAAGTTGTAGTCAAGTGTCCCAATACTTTTGTCAAGTTTTAGTCCCAAGTGTCCCAATACTTCTGTTCAGTGGTAGTCCTAAGTGTCCCAATACTTTTGTCAAGTTGTAGTCCGAAGTGTCCCAATACTTTTGTCCAGTGTAAGTGTCCCAATACTTTTGTCCAGTTGCCCAATACTTTTGTTCAGTGGTAGTAGTAAGTGTCCCAATACTTTTGTCAAGTTGTAGTCCCAAGTGTCCCAATACTTTTGTCCAGTTTTCGGCCTAAGTCTCCCAATACTTTTGTCCAGTGGTAGTCCTAAGTGTCCCAATACTTTAGTCAATTTGTGGTCCTAAGTGTCCCAATACTTTTGTCAAGTTGTAGTCCGAAGTGTCCCAATACTTTTGTCCAGTGTAAGTGTCCCAATACTTTTGTCCAGTTGCCCAATACTTTTGTTCAGTGGTAGTAGTAAGTGTCCCAATACTTTTGTCAAGTTGTAGTCCCAAGTGTCCCAATACTTTTGTCCAGTTTTCGGCCTAAGTCTCCCAATACTTTTGTCCAGTGGTAGTCCTAAGTGTCCCAATACTTTAGTCAATTTGTGGTCCTAAGTGTCCCAATACTTTTGTCCAGTGTAAGTGTCCCAATACTTTTGTCAAGTGGTAGTCCCAAGTGTCCCAATACCTTTGTCCAGTTTTAGTCCCAAGTGTCCCAATACTTTTGTCAAGTGGTAGTCCCAAGTGTCCCAATACTTTTGTCCAGTGTAGGTGTCCCAATACTTTTGTCCAGAGGTAGTCCTAAGTGTCCCAATACTTTTGTCAAGTTTAGGCATAAGTGTCCCAATACTTTTATCCAGTGTAAGTGTCCCAATACTTTTGTCCAGTGGTAGTCCTAAGTGTCCCAATACTTTTGTCCAGTGGTAGTCCTAAGTGTCCCAATACTTTTGTCAAGTTGTAGTCCTAAGTGTCCCAATACTTTTGTCCACTGTAAGTGTCCCAAAACTTGTGTCCAGTGTAGGTGTCCCAATACTTTTGTCCAGAGGTAGTCCTAAGTGTCCCAAGACTTTTGTCAAGTTTAGGCGTAAGTGTCCCAATACTTTTATCCAGTGTAAGTGTCCCAATACTTCTGTCAAGTTTTAGTCCCAAGTGGCCCAATACTTCTGTCAAGTTGTAGTCCTAAGTGTCCCAATACTTTTGTCCAGTTTTAGTCCCAAGTGGCCCAATACTTCTGTCAAGTTGTAGTCCTAAGTGTCCCAATACTTTAGTCAATTTGTGGTCCTAAGTGTCCCAAAACTTTTGTCTAGTTTTAGTCCGAAGTGTCCCAATACTTTTGTTCAGTGGTAGTCCTAAGTGTCCCAATACTCTTGTCAAGTTGTAGTCCTAAGTGTCCCAATAATTTTGTCCAGTGTAAGAGTCCCAATACTTTTGTCAAGTTTTAGTCCCAAGTGTCCCAATACTTTTGTCCAGTGTAAGTGTCCCAATACTTTTGTCCAGTGTAAGTGTCCCAATACTTTTGGCCAGTTTTAGTCATAAGTGTCCCAATACTTTTGTCCAGTGGTTGTCATAAGTGTCCCAATACTTTTGTCAAAATGTAGTTCCAAGTGTCCCAATACTTTTGTCCAGTTTTCGTCCTAAGTGTCCCAATACTTTTGGCCAGTTTTCATCCTAAGTGTCCCATTACTTTTGTCCAGTGGTAGTCATAAGTGTCCCAATACTTTTGTCCAGTGGTTGTCATAAGTGTCCCAATACTTTTGTCAAAATGTAGTTCCAAGTGTCCCAATACTTTTGTCCAGTTTTCGTCCTAAGTGTCCCAATACTTTTGGCCAGTTTTCATCCTAAGTGTCCCATTACTTTTGTCCAGTGGTAGTCATAAGTGTCCCAATACTTTTGTCAAGTTGTAGTCCCAAGTGTCCCAATACTTTTGTCCAGTTGTCGTGGTTAGTGTCCCAATACTTTTGTCCAGTGGTAGTCCTAAGTGTCCCAATACTTTTGTCAAGTTGTAGTCCCAAGTGTCCCAATACTTTTGTCCAGTTGTCGTGGTTAGTGTCCCAATACTTTTGTCCAGTGGTAGTCCTAAGTGTCCCAATACTTTTGTCTACTTTTATTCCGAAGTGTCCCAATACTTTTGTCTAGTGTACCTACCTTGTCTGCATTGTGTGGGCACGTTGGTGCTTCCTGCTTTTAAGCAGCCATCTTAAAAAAAACAGCAGCGCAGCAGCATCAGCGCAGCGGGTCTTTGAAGGGTCATAAAATCAAAACCGGAGCAGTTAGAAAAAAAAGCGCTTCAATCTCTCTCCTGTGTTAGTTTGAAGGCGAAGCGACAAACGCGCTCAGAGGAGATCGTTTTTGAAGGAAGGTGACCGGTTTTTACAAAAAAATTGTTTTGAAGGGGGAATAGCAAACTTCCTGTTGATTTTTGCTGGGGGTTGTCAAATTATGAAATGTAGGTCTAAGTGAGACCTACATAGAGGTTTTTGTTTCATGTCTCTCCGACCTTCCCAGTGGGAGTTACAGGCAGTTTTGTCATTTTTTTCTTCCGAGGCGCAGTTTTTTTTTTGCGTTTTATTAAAAAATTGCAGTAGAGCGCAATTTTGAGATTTGGGGTTAAGTTTTTTTTTAGATCGCAATGTTTGCCAGTCCTGATGTGTGTGTTCAGTTCGGTGAGTTTTGAAGCATGTTAAGGGGGTCAAAATACAGCTCAAAGAGGCAACAGTTACTGTTTTTAGTACGTTTTTGTCTTGAAGGGGGAATTGCCAACTTCCTGTAGATTTTTGCCCGAGGAAATTAATTAAGGAAAGGTGGGTCTAAGTGAGACCTACATATAGGTTTTTGTTTCATGTCTCTATGACATTCCTACTGGGAGTTAGGGGGGGGGGGCGCTAGAGCGCAATTTTGAATTTTGGGGTTCGGTTTTTTCATTAAAAGGCAATTTTTGGAGGTCCTGATGTGTGTGTTAAATTTGGTGAGTTTTGAAGTATGTTAAGGGGGTCAAATTACAGCGCAAAGCTGCAAAGTGCGGAAGAATAATAATAAAGAATTAAAGCTGCAAGCAGCGTTGGTCGGGCCCGCGTATTTGGCAGGTACTAGTCCTAAGTGTCCCAATACTTTTGTCCAGTTTTAGTCTCAAGTGTCCCAATACTTTTGGCAAGTTGTAGTCCTAAGTGTCCCAATACTTTTGTCAAGTTGTAGTCCCAAGTGTCCCAATACTTTTGTCCAGTTTTCGGCCTAAGTGTCCCAATACTTTTGTCCAGTTTTCGGCCTAAGTGTCCCAATACTTTTGTCCAGTTTTCGGCCTAAGTGTCCCAATACTTTTGTCCAGTTTTCGGCCTAAGTATCCCAATACTTTTGTCCGGTGGTAGTCATAAGTGTCCCAATACTTTTGTCGAGTGTACCTACCTTGTCTGCATTGTGTGGGCACGCTGGTGCTTCCTGCTTTTAAGCAGCCATCTTAAAAAAACAGCACCGCAGCAGCATCAGCGCAGCGGGTCTTTGAAGGGTCATAAAATCAAAACCGGAGCAGTTAGAAAAAAAAGCGCTTCTGTCATTGTAATCACAAGGGTTCAATCTCTCTCCTGTGTTAGTTTGAAGGCGAAGCGACAAACGCGCTCAGAGGAGATCGTTTTTGAAGGAAGGTGACCGGTTTTTACAAAAAATTTGTTTTGAAGGGGGAATAGCAAACTTCCTGTTGATTTTTGCTGGGGGTTGTCAGTTTATGAAATGTAGGTCTAAGTGAGACCTACATAGAAGTTTTTGTTTCATGTCTCTCCGACCTTCCCAGTGGGAGTTACAGGCAGTTTTGTCATTTTTCTTCTTCCGAGGAGCAGTTTTTTGTGCGTTTTATTAAAAAATTGCGCTAGAGCACTCCCTTTGGGAGTCCTTATGCAATGGGCCATGCGGGCCCTAACAAGGCGGGCACACCCATAACGCAAAAGGACTTACCAAAAAGCACAAAGCTGATGCAAGCAGCTGCCACTTCAGCATGGACCGACAACTAAACAAGACAAAAACACACATTTTCACATATGTACTATGTGGAATAATGTGTAGATGTTTATATATATTTATATATATATATATCTATATATATATATACTCAGTGGTTAGAGTGTCCGCCCTGAGATGGGTAGGTCGTGAGTTCAAACCCCGGCCGAGTCATACCAAAGACTATAAAAATGGGAGTCATTACCTCCCTGCTTGGCACTCAGCATCAAGGGTTGGAATTGGGGGTTAAATCACCAAAAATAATTCCCGGGCGTGGCCACCGCTGCTGCTCACTGCTCCCCTCACCTCCCAGGGAGTGAACAAGGGGATGGGTCAAATGCAGAGGACAAATTTCGCCACACCTAGTGTGTGTGTGACAATCATTGTTACTTTAACTTTAACTTAATATATATATATATATATATATATATATATATATATATATATATATATATATATATATATATATATATATATATATATATATATATATATATATATATATATGTGTGTGTGTATATATATATATATATATGTGTGTGTGTGTGTGTGTGTGTGTGTGTGTGCGTGTGTGTGTATGTGTGTTCAAACGTATATATATATACACATATATATATACAAACCCCATTTCCATATGAGTTAGGAAATTGTGTTAGATGTAAATATAAACAAAATACAATGATTTCCAAATCCTTTTCAACCCATATTCAGTTGAATATGCTACAAAGACAACATAAAAGGCACACCCCATGGTTTACAGAAGAAACTAGAGCCCATAAATTATCATGTAGAAAGCTGGAACGCAAATGGCGTGCGACTAAACTTGAGGTTTTCCATCAAGCATGGAGTGATAGTTTAATAACTTATAAACACATGCTTACCTTAGCTAAAGCTAGATATTACTCAAATCTCATCCACCTCAACAAAAATTATCCTAAATTTTCGTTTAGTACAGTAGCATCGCTAACCCAACAAGGGACTCCTCCCAATAGCTTTACCCACTCGGCAGATGACTTTATGAATTTCTTTAATAAGAAAATTGAACTCATTAGAAAGGAGATTAAAGATAAGGGAAAGAATTCCACCTGAGAAGCTTAAAAAATGTGTCTCCTCAGTTCCCAAACGTTGACTGAGTGTTTTTAAAAGGAAAGGCCATGCAACACAGTGGTGAACATGCCCTTTCCCAACTACTTTGGCATGTGTTGCAGCCATGAAATTCTAAGTTAATTATTATTTGCAAAAAAAAATAAAGTTTATGAGTTTGAACATCAAATATCTTGTCTTTGTAGTGCATTTAATTGAATATGGGTTGAAAAGGATTTGCAAATCATTGTATTCCGTTTATATTTACATCTAACACAATTTCCCAACTCATATGGAAACGGGGTTTGTATATATATATATACACACACATACACATATATATATATACATATACATATATACATATATACATATATACATATATATATACACACATATTTGTATGTTTTGCATTAATTCACCACCACTTTTATTGAATTTTTAACCCTTGAAAAGGCGTTTCAGTTCCTTGAAGAGAGTGAAACATCTCCAGGAACTTTCCGGCGAATAAATCTTATCAGCGGCCGAGGTCAAGTGGTTTCTGTCAGGCAGCGTCTCAAAAAGAAAAATACCTCCACTTCGGTGCTGCCTCTCCCAAAACAAGCGACGCACTTTTAAATATACGCATCAAAGTATGGCTCTGCCCTTCCAGAGGAGCCACAAATGAAGATCCATGCGGGCCACATTATCCCCCAGAAGATAGGTTCTAAAAACAGCCTCCCCTCTCCCGTCGCGGCCTGATGAACCTGCTGGTGTATTTTTACACCACATGTTTATCCTCCGTCCTGTAATTTGGCCTCCACCCGTCCGTCTGTCTGTCTGCCTTTCGGGGAAAGGAGAGCGCTTGCGGCCGCTGACCGCCGGGATGAGGATGCGGCCCCCGTCCTCGCTCGCCGCTCACAAGAACCCGACTGATTTTACTGATACACAACCACCCAAAGTAGCTGAGATCAAAGCAGATCCTCCTTGTCATTTACCCTCGTTTTTGGTGCATTTTTCAGCAAACATTCGGAGGATTTTCACTCCAAGAAGACTATTTATTTTGTTTAATAACTGCCTCTAAATAGCATTTCTTTTTTTAATTTTTGCCTCGAATTTTCAGCCCAGCTTCTTCAAACATTCCAAGGTTATTTATCCATCCTATCAAGAATGCTATTGATTTTTTTTGGTGTGTAAAATCTGGCTCAAAATAGCAAAAGTTGCATTTCTTTTAAATTAAGAACAAAGATAAAAACCAACAGATTATATTTGTCATTTTTGCTTGAATTTTCAGCTCAGCTATAACTTTGGAGAAGCTAGGCTGAACATTTGAGACAAACATTTAAGAAAGAAATGCAACTTTTGCTATTTTGAGCCAGATTTTACACACACAAAAAAATCAATAGCATTCTTGATAAGACGGAAAAATAACCTTGGAATGTTTGAAGAAGCTGGGCTGAAAATTTGAGGCAAAAATTAAAAAAAGAAATGCAACTTTTGCTATTTTGAGGCAGTTATTAAACAAAATATATAGGTTTCTTGGGGGTAAAATCCTCTGGATTTTTGGGAGAAACTCAGCTGAAAATTCAAGAAAAAATAAAGAAAATCTGTTGGCTTTTATCTTTGTTCTCAGTTTGGTTATTTTGAGCCAGATCCGACCCAAAAAAAATCAATAGTGTTCTTGATAAAACAGGGATAAATAACTTTGGGGAAGCTAGGCTGAACATTTGAGGCAACAATTTAAGAAAGAAATGCAACGTTTGCTATTTTGAGGCAGATCTTAAACAAAATAAATAGTTTTCTTGGGGGGAAATCTTCTGGATGTTTGGAAAAACTCAGCGAAAATTCAAGCAAACATGACAAAGATAATGTGTTGGTTTTTATCTTTTTTCTTAGCAACTTTGGCTATTTTGAGGCAGATCCTACAATTTAAAAAAACATAAATAGCATTCTTGATAAGACAGGGATAAATAACCTTGGAATGTTTGGAGAAGCTGGGCTGAAAATTTGAGGCAAAAATGTAAAGAAAAGAAATGCAACTTTTGCTATTTTGAGGCAGATCTTAAACAAAATAAATAGTTTTCTTGGGGGGGAAATCCTTTGAACGTTTTAGAAGCTGAGCTGAAAATTCAAGCAAAAATGACAAATATAATCTGTTGGTTTTTATCTTTGTTCTTAATTTAAAAGAAATGCAACTTTTGCTATTTTGAGCCAGATTTTACACACACACAAAAAATCAATAGCATTCTTGATAAGACGGAAAAATAACCTTGGAATGTTTGAAGAAGCTGGGCTGAAAATTTGAGGCAAAAATTAAAAAAAGAAATGCAACTTTTGCTATTTTGAGGCAGTTATTAAACAAAATAAATAGTTTTCTTGGGGGTAAAATCCTCTGGATTTTTGGGAGAAACTCAGCTGAAAATTCAAGAAAAAATAAAGAAAATCTGTTGGCTTTTATCTTTGTTCTCAGTTTGGTTATTTTGAGCCAGATCCGACCCAAAAAAAATCAATAGTGTTCTTGATAAAACAGGGATAAATAACTTTGGGGAAGCTAGGCTGAACATTTGAGGCAACAATTTAAGAAAGAAATGCAACGTTTGCTATTTTGAGGCAGATCTTAAACAAAATAAATAGTTTTCTTGGGGGGAAATCTTCTGGATGTTTGGAAAAACTCAGCGAAAATTCAAAAAAACATGACAAAGATAATGTGTTGGTTTTTATCTTTTTTCTTAGCAACTTTGGCTATTTTGAGGCAGATCCTACAATTAAAAAAAAAACATAAATAGCATTCTTGATAAGACAGGGATAAATAACCTTGGAATGTTTGGAGAAGCTGAGCTGAAAATTTGAGGCAAAAATGTAAAGAAAAGAAATGCAACTTTTGCTATTTTGAGGCAGATTTTAAACAAAATAAATAGTTTTCTTGGGGGGGAAATCCTTTGAACGTTTTAGAAGCTGAGCTGAAAATTCAAGCAAAAATGACAAATATAATCTGTTGGTTTTTATCTTGGTTCTTAATTTAAAAGAAATGCAACTTTTGCTATTTTGAGCCAGATTTTACACACACAAAAAAAAATCAATAGCATTCTTGATAAGACGGAAAAATAACCTTGGAATGTTTGAAGAAGCTGGGCTGAAAATTTGAGGCAAAAATTAAAAAAAGAAATGCAACTTTTGCTATTTTGAGGCAGTTATTAAACAAAATAAATAGTTTTCTTGGGGGTAAATCTTCTGGATGTTTGGAAAAACTCAGCGAAAATTCAAAAAAACATGACAAAGATAATGTGTTGGTTTTTATCTTTTTTCTTAGCAACTTTGGCTATTTTGAGGCAGATCCTACAATTAAAAAAAAAACATAAATAGCATTCTTGATAAGACAGGGATAAATAACCTTGGAATGTTTGGAGAAGCTGAGCTGAAAATTTGAGGCAAAAATGTAAAGAAAAGAAATGCAACTTTTGCTATTTTGAGGCAGATTTTAAACAAAATAAATAGTTTTCTTGGGGGGGAAATCCTTTGAACGTTTTAGAAGCTGAGCTGAAAATTCAAGCAAAAATGACAAATATAATCTGTTGGTTTTTATCTTGGTTCTTAATTTAAAAGAAATGCAACTTTTGCTATTTTGAGCCAGATTTTACACACACAAAAAAAATCAATAGCATTCTTGATAAGACGGAAAAATAACCTTGGAATGTTTGAAGAAGCTGGGCTGAAAATTTGAGGCAAAAATTAAAAAAAGAAATGCAACTTTTGCTATTTTGAGGCAGTTATTAAACAAAATAAATAGTTTTCTTGGGGGGAAATCTTCTGGATGTTTGGAAAAACTCAGCGAAAATTCAAAAAAACATGACAAAGATAATGTGTTGGTTTTTATCTTTTTCTTAGCAACTTTGGCTATTTTGAGGCAGATCCTACAATTAAAAAAAAAACATAAATAGCATTCTTGATAAGACAGGGATAAATAACCTTGGAATGTTTGGAGAAGCTGAGCTGAAAATTTGAGGCAAAAATGTAAAGAAAAGAAATGCAACTTTTGCTATTTTGAGACAGATTTTAAACAAAATAAATAGTTTTCTTGGGGGGGAAATCCTTTGAACGTTTTAGAAGCTGAGCTGAAAATTCAAGCAAAAATGACAAATATAATCTGTTGGTTTTTATCTTGGTTCTTAATTTAAAAGAAATGCAACTTTTGCTATTTTGAGCCAGATTTTACACACACACAAAAAAATCAATAGCATTCTTAATAAGACGGAAAAATAACCTTGGAATGTTTGAAGAAGCTGGGCTGAAAATTTGAGGCAAAAATTAAAAAAAGAAATGCAACTTTTGCTATTTTGAGGCAGTTATTAAACAAAATAAATAGGTTTCTTGGGGGTAAAATCCTCTGGATTTTTGGGAGAAACTCAGCTGAAAATTCAAGAAAAAATAAAGAAAATCTGTTGGCTTTTATCTTTGTTCTCAGTTTGGTTATTTTGAGCCAGATCCGACCCAAAAAAAATCAATAGTGTTCTTGATAAAACAGGGATAAATAACTTTGGGGAAGCTAGGCTGAACATTTGAGGCAACAATTTAAGAAAGAAATGCAACGTTTGCTATTTTGAGGCAGATCTTAAACAAAATAAATAGTTTTCTTGGGGGGAAATCTTCTGGATGTTTGGAAAAACTCAGCGAAAATTCAAGCAAACATGACAAAGATAATGTGTTGGTTTTTATCTTTTTTCTTAGCAACTTTGGCTATTTTGAGGCAGATCCTACAATTTAAAAAAACATAAATAGCATTCTTGATAAGACAGGGATAAATAACCTTGGAATGTTTGGAGAAGCTGAGCTGAAAATTTGAGGCAAAAATGTAAAGAAAAGAAATGCAACTTTTGCTATTTTGAGACAGATTTTAAACAAAATAAATAGTTTTCTTGGGGGGGAAATCCTTTGAACGTTTTAGAAGCTGAGCTGAAAATTCAAGCAAAAATGACAAATATAATCTGTTGGTTTTTATCTTGGTTCTTAATTTAAAAGAAATGCAACTTTTGCTATTTTGAGCCAGATTTTACACACACACAAAAAAATCAATAGCATTCTTAATAAGACGGAAAAATAACCTTGGAATGTTTGAAGAAGCTGGGCTGAAAATTTGAGGCAAAAATTAAAAAAAGAAATGCAACTTTTGCTATTTTGAGGCAGTTATTAAACAAAATAAATAGGTTTCTTGGGGGTAAAATCCTCTGGATTTTTGGGAGAAACTCAGCTGAAAATTCAAGAAAAAATAAAGAAAATCTGTTGGCTTTTATCTTTGTTCTCAGTTTGGTTATTTTGAGCCAGATCCGACCCAAAAAAAATCAATAGTGTTCTTGATAAAACAGGGATAAATAACTTTGGGGAAGCTAGGCTGAACATTTGAGGCAACAATTTAAGAAAGAAATGCAACGTTTGCTATTTTGAGGCAGATCTTAAACAAAATAAATAGTTTTCTTGGGGGGAAATCTTCTGGATGTTTGGAAAAACTCAGCGAAAATTCAAGCAAACATGACAAAGATAATGTGTTGGTTTTTATCTTTTTTCTTAGCAACTTTGGCTATTTTGAGGCAGATCCTACAATTTAAAAAAACATAAATAGCATTCTTGATAAGACAGGGATAAATAACCTTGGAATGTTTGGAGAAGCTGGGCTGAAAATTTGAGGCAAAAATGTAAAGAAAAGAAATGCAACTTTTGCTATTTTGAGCCAGATCTTAAACAAAATAAATAGTTTTCTTGTTTTAACAAGAACTCTATTGATTTTTTTGGGTCGGATCTGGCTCAAAATAACCAAACTGGGAACAAAGATAAAAGCCAACAGATTTTCTTTATTTTTTCTTGCCCATAAAAAGAAGCCCAGCTTCTTCAAACATTCCAAGGTTATTTTTCCGTCTTATCAAGAATGCTATTGATTTTTTTGTGTGTGTAAAATCTGGCTCAAAAATAGCAAAAGTTGCATTTCTTTTAAATTAAGAACAAAGATAAAAACCAACAGATTATATTTGTCATTTTTGCTTGAATTTTCAGCTCAGCTTCTACAAACGTTCAAAGGATTTCCCTCCCAAGAAAACTATTTATTTTGTTTAAGAACTGGTTCAAAATAGCAAAAGTTGCATTTCTTTTTTGAATTTTTGCCTCAAAACAACCACAGTTGCTAAGAACAAAGATAACAACAAACAGTTTATCTTCGTCATTTTTGCTTCAATTTTCAGCTCAGCTTCTACAAACATCCATAACAAGGACACTATTGATTTTGTGAAAGATCCTCAAGGATATGACCAGG
Source organism: Nerophis lumbriciformis (assembly GCF_033978685.3). Lineage (NCBI taxonomy): Eukaryota > Metazoa > Chordata > Actinopteri > Syngnathiformes > Syngnathidae > Nerophis > Nerophis lumbriciformis. Next base: position 5,153,778 of record NC_084553.2, read on the forward strand.
TTATTCACTGAGATCTGTTATATCTGAAATTTGATCATTCGAAACTGCTCATTGAATCTTGTAAAAAAATAAAATAAAATACAATGACAACAATAACCCTGTTGATTTTGGAGTGACAACTGACACAGAAGGTTACTAAACTCGAAGGTAAAAAATAGTCAGATTTGATTTGTTTTGGGGGTTGGTAAAAAAAAATTAAAAAAACAAAACAAAACAAAAAAAACCCATACAGGGCCCCTGTATATATATATATATATATATATATATATATATATATATATATATATATATATATATATATATATATATATATATACAGGGGCCCTGTATGTTTTTTAATTTATTTTAATTTTAGTTAAAAAAAAAATAGTAAAAAAAATTAAAATAAATAAAAAAATAAATAAAAAAACATACAGGGCCCCTGTATGTATATATATATATATATATATATATATATATATATATATATATATATATATATATATATATATATATATATATATATGGTTGGTAGAAAAAATTAAAATAAAAAAAAACAAACAAAAAAAAACATACAGGGCCCCTCTATATAAATAAATATATATATATATATATATATATATATATATATATATATATATATATATGTATATATATATATATATATATATATATATACATATATATATATATATATACATATATATATATATATATATATATATATATATATATATATATATATATATATATATATATATATATATATATATATATATGTGTATATATATATATATATATATATATATATAAATAAATAAATAAATAAATAAAAAAACATACAGGGCCCCTGTATATATATATATATATATATATATATATATACAGGGGCCCTGTATGTTTTTTTATTTATCTATTTATTTATTTTAAAAATAGTCAGATTTGATTTGTTTTGGGGGTTGGTAAAAAAAATTAAAATAAATAAAAAAAACAAAAAAAAAACATACAGGGCCCCTGTATATATATATATATATATATATATATATATATATATATATATATATATATATATATATATATATACAGGGTTGGTAAAAAAAATTAAAATAAATAAAAAAATAAATAAAAAAACATACAGGGCCCCTGTATATATATATATATATATATATATATATATATATATATATATATATATATATATATATATATATATATATATATATATATATATATATATAGAGGGGCCCTGTATGTTTTTTTATTTATTTTTTTATTTATTTTAATTTTTTCTACCAACCATATATATATATATATATATATATATATATATATGTTGTTCATGGTAGATTCCTCAAAAATACGTCAAACGCTGCAAGAACACTGTTGATCTTGAGGGAGCTCTGAAACAAAATTGCCACGACGGATGAAGCAAGAACACTATTTAGTTTTGAGATCAATGTGGAGCCAATCGCCACGTGAGCAAGAATCCTATTGATTTGCAGCCTTTGTGTCCAGCATGCAGGGGTCCCTAATGAAGTGTCCCGGGCCAATCATCTCAATTAGACGGCGGCGCGGCACAAAGGCGGCGGGTCAAGCATCAATTAAGCGGCGCCATGGCGAGGACCTGCTCTCTGTCACGTCCCCCCTGGCCATGACGGCGGGCGGGATCGTGACACCCCAACCCCCCACCTTTGCAGACACCAGGTGAAAGGGGCGTTGCGGTACAAGCACCGAGGCATTGTCACGATGCGTTTGGGGCCCCGTGGAAAAAGTGAGCGTCGCCTCATTATCTCATGGCCTCTGAAGTGAGTCACTGAGGCCTCCTCTCCTCTCCGCCATCCTTTCCGCCACCTTTTTTTTCCCCACGCGTCGTTGGCCCCCGTCAACAACTCGTCACGGCCGATTGAGCGCGCTCAATCCACCACGGTGCCGTCGGTGAGAAAAATCGAGCGTCTGATCTGATGGAGCGATTGGGCGCACGAGAGAGCGAGCTAGCGAGAGAGAGAAGCGGCGGGTTTGATTGACATTTTTTAGGCCAGGGGTGTCCAAAGTGTCAGCATTTTAAGCCGAAGTCGAGTTTCTTAACATGGAGATATTCTCACTACTTTTCTGTTGTCGAGCACAAAGAAAAGGACATTTTAGTTCAATGTAAGTTGTGTCTTGGATCAAAGATCCTATCTACTGCCCAAAAACA
>NC_084553.2:5158450-5165950 GCF_033978685.3 Nerophis lumbriciformis
GCAGGTGCGCAGGATTTTAATCTACTCAACAACAAGCATTAGATATAAAATAGTGGCAGGTGCTCTGTACTTTGATCTACCCGGCAACAAGCACTTGATATAAAATAAATGCAGGTGCACTGGGTTTTAATTTACCCGGCAACAAGCATTAGATATAAAATAAATGCAGGTACGCTGGGTTTTAATCTACCCGGCAACACGCACCTGATATAAAATAAATGCAGGTGCACTGGGTTTTATTCTACCCGGCAACACGCACTTGATATAAAATAAATGCATGGGCGCTGTGCTTTAATCTACCCGGTAACAAGCACTTGATATAAAATAAATGCAGGTGCACAGGATTTTAATCTACTCGGCAACAAGCATTAGATATAAAATAGTGGCAGGTGCTCTGGACTTTAATCTACCCGGTAACAAGCACTTGATATAAAATAAATGCAGGTGCACAGGATTTTAATCTACTCGGCAACAAGCATTAGATATAAAATAGTGGCAGGTGCTCTGGACTTTAATCTACCCGGTAACAAGCACTTGATATAAAATAAATGCAGGTGCGCAGGATTTTAATCTACTCAACAACAAGCATTAGATATAAAATAGTGGCAGGTGCTCTGTACTTTAATCTACCCGGCAACAAGCACTTGATATAAAATAAATGCAGGAGCACTGGGTTTTAATTTACCCGGCAACACGCATTAGATATAAAATAAATGCAGGTGCGCTGGGTTTTAATCTACCCGGCAACACGCACTTGATATAAAATAAATGCAGGTGCGCTGGGTTTTAATCTACCCGGCAACACGCACTTGATATAAAATAAATGCATGGGCGCTGTGCTTTAATCTACCCGGTAACAAGCACTTGATATAAAATAAATGCAGGTGCGCAGGATTTTAATCTACTCAACAACAAGCATTAGATATAAAATAGTGGCAGGTGCTCTGGACTTTAATCTACCCGGTTACAAGCACTTGATATAAAATAAATGGAGGTGCGCTTGGTTTTAATCTACCCGGCTACAAGCACTTGATATAAAATAAATGGAGGTGTGTTGGGTTTTAATCTACCCGGTAACAAGCACTTGATATAAAATAAATGGAGGTGCGCTTGGTTTTAATCTACCCGGCTACAAGCACTTGATATAAAATAAATGGAGGTGTGCTGGGTTTTAATCTACCCGGTAACAAGCACTTGATATAAAATAAATGGAGGTGCGCTGGGCTTTAATCTACTCGGCAACAAGCATTAGATATAAAATAGTGGTAGGTGCTCTGGACTTTAATCTACCCGGCAACAAGCACTTGATATAAAATAAATTCAAGTGCACTGGGTTTTAATGTACCCGGCAACAAGCACTTGATATAAAATAAATGCAGGTGCACAGGATTTTAATCTACCCGGCAACGAGCACTTGATATAAAATAAATGCAGGTGCACTGGGTTTTATTCTACCCGGCAACACGCACTTGATATAAAATAAATGCATGGGCGCTGTGCTTTAATCTACCCGGCAACAAGCACTTGATGTAAAATAAATGGAGGTGTGCTGGACTTTAATCTACCCGGTAACAAGCACTTGATATAAAATAAATGGAGGTGCGCTTGGCTTTAATCTACCCGGCAACAAGCACTTGATATAAAATAAATGCAGGTGCGCTGGGTTTTAATCTACCCGGCAACACGCACTTGATATAAAATAAATGCAGGTGCACTGGGTTTTATTCTACCCGGCAACACGCACTTGATATAAAATAAATGCATGGGCGCTGTGCTATAATCTACCCGGTAACAAGCACTTGATATAAAATAAATGAAGGTGCACAGGATTTTAATCTACTCAGCAACAAGCATTAGATATAAAATAGTGGCAGGTGCTCTGGACTTTAATCTACCCGGTAACAAGCACTTGATATAAAATAAATGCAGGTGCACAGGATTTTAATCTACTCGGCAACAAGCATTAGATATAAAATAGTGGCAGGTGCTCTGGACTTTAATCTACCCGGTAACAAGCACTTGATATAAAATAAATGGAGGTGCGCTTGGCTTTAATCTACCCGGCAACAAGCACTTGATGTAAAATAAATGGAGGTGTGCTGGACTTTAATCTACCCGGTAACAAGCACTTGATATAAAATAAATGGAGGTGCGCTTGGCTTTAATCTACCCGGCAACAAGCACTTGATATAAAATAAATGCAGGTGCGCTGGGTTTTAATCTACCCGGCAACACGCACTTGATATAAAATAAATGCAGGTGCACTGGGTTTTATTCTACCCGGCAACACGCACTTGATATAAAATAAATGCATGGGCGCTGTGCTATAATCTACCCGGTAACAAGCACTTGATATAAAATAAATGAAGGTGCACAGGATTTTAATCTACTCAGCAACAAGCATTAGATATAAAATAGTGGCAGGTGCTCTGGACTTTAATCTACCCGGTAACAAGCACTTGATATAAAATAAATGCAGATGCACTGGGTTTTAATCTACTCAACAACAAGCATTAGATATAAAATAGTGGCAGGTGCTCTGTACTTTAATCTACCCGGCAACCAGCACTTGATATAAAATAAATGCAGGTGCACTGGGTTTTAATTTACCCGGCAACAAGCATTAGATATAAAATAAATGCAGGTGCGCTGGGTTTTAATCTACCCGGCAACACGCACTTGATATAAAATAAATGCAGGTGCACTGGGTTTTATTCTACCCGGCAACACGCACTTGATATAAAATAAATGCATGGGCGCTGTGCTTTAATCTACCCGGTAACAAGCACTTGATATAAAATAAATGAAGGTGCACAGGATTTTAATCTACTCAGCAACAAGCATTAGATATAAAATAGTGGCAGGTGCTCTGGACTTTAATCTACCCGGTAACAAGCACTTGATATAAAATAAATGCAGATGCACTGGGTTTTAATCTACTCAACAACAAGCATTAGATATAAAATAGTGGCAGGTGCTCTGTACTTTAATCTACCCGGCAACCAGCACTTGATATAAAATAAATGCAGGTGCACTGGGTTTTAATTTACCCGGCAACAAGCATTAGATATAAAATAAATGCAGGTGCGCTGGGTTTTAATCTACCCGGCAACACGCACTTGATATAAAATAAATGCAGGTGCACTGGGTTTTATTCTACCCGGCAACACGCACTTGATATAAAATAAATGCATGGGCGCTGTGCTTTAATCTACCCGGTAACAAGCACTTGATATAAAATAAATGCAGGTGCACAGGATTTTAATCTACTCGGCAACAAGCATTAGATATAAAATAGTGGCAGGTGCTCTGGACTTTAATCTACCCGGTAACAAGCACTTGATATAAAATAAATGGAGGTGCGCTTGGCTTTAATCTACCCGGCAACAAGCACTTGATATAAAATAAATGGAGGTGTGCTGGGTTTTAATCTACCCGGTAACAAGCACTTGATATGAAATAAATGCAGGTGCACAGGATTTTAATCTACTCGGCAACAAGCATTAGATATAAAATAGTGGCAGGTGCTCTGGACTTTAATCCACCCGGTAACAAGCACTTGATATAAAATAAATGGAGGTGCGCTTGGCTTTAATCTACCCGGCTACAAGCACTTGATATAAAATAAATGGAGGTGCGCTTGGCTTTAATCTACCCGGCTACAAGCACTTGATATAAAATAAATGGAGGTGTGCTGGGTTTTAATCTACCCGGTAACAAGCACTTGATATCAAATAAATGGAGGTGCGCTTGGTTTTAATCTACCCGGTAACAAGCACTTGATATAAAATAAATGCAGGTGCGCAGGATTTTAATCTACTCAACAACAAGCATTAGATATAAAATAGTGGCAGGTGCTCTGTACTTTAATCTACCCGGCAACACGCACTTGATATAAAATAAATGCAGGTGCACTGGGTTTTATTCTACCCGGCAACACGCACTTGATATAAAATAAATGCATGGGCGCTGTGCTTTAATCTACCCGGTAACAAGCACTTGATATAAAATAAATGCAGGTGCACAGGATTTTAATCTACTCGGCAACAAGCATTAGATATAAAATAGTGGCAGGTGCTCTGGATTTTAATCTACCCGGTAACAAGCACTTGATATAAAATAAATGGAGGTGCACTTGGTTTTAATCTACCCGGCAACAAGCACTTGATATAAAATAAATGCAGGTGCACTGGGTTTTATTCTACCCGGCAACACGCACTTGATATAAAATAAATGCATGGGCGCTGTGCTTTAATCTACCCGGTAACAAGCACTTGATATAAAATAAATGCAGGTGCACAGGATTTTAATCTACTCGGCAACAAGCATTAGATATAAAATAGTGGCAGGTGCTCTGGACTTTAATCTACCCGGTAACAAGCACTTGATATAAAATAAATGGAGGTGCGCTTGACTTTAATCTACCAGGCAACAAGCACTTGATATAAAATAAATGCAGGTGCACTGGGTTTTAATATACCCGGCAACAAGCACTTGATATAAAATAAATGCAGGTGCGCAGGATTTTAATCTACTCAACAACAAGCATTAGATATAAAATAGTGGCACTTGATATAAAATAAATGCAGGTGCACTGGGTTTTAATTTACCGGCAACAAGCATTAGATATAAAATAAATGCAGGTGCGCTGAGTTTGAATCTACCTGGCAACACGCAATTGATATAAAATAAATGCATGGGCGCTGTGCTTTAATCCACCCGGTAACAAGCACTTGATATAAAATACATGCAGGTGCACAGGATTTTAATCTACTCGGCAACAAGCATTAGATATAAAATAGTGGCAGGTGCTCTGGATTTTAATCTACCCGGTAACAAGCACTTGATATAAAATAAATGGAGGTGCGCTTGGCTTTAATCTACCCGGCAACAAACACTTGATATAAAATAAATGGAGGTGTGCTGGGTTTTAATCTACCCGGTAACAAGCACTTGATATAAAATAAATGGAGGTGTGCTGGGCTTTAATCTACCCGGCAACAAGCACTTGATATTAAATAAATGCAGGTGCGCTGGGCTTTAATCTACCCGGCAACAAGCACTTGATATAAAATAGTGGCAGGTGCACTGGGCTTTAATCTACCCAGCAACAAGCACTTGATATAAAATAAATGCAGGTGCGCTGGGCTTTAATCTACCCGGCAACAAGCACATCAAAGACAGTTATTCTTGTTGTGGACAGGAAATGCCTCCTTGGCTCCTCCCCTCGTCTGCTACCACCTAGATGACAAACTGAGGACGCCCCCTCCCCACGTAATAACCCCCCTCTCACTTCAAAGTGAAACCGGGGAATCCCAAATCCTCATCGTGTGGAGGTGTCGGCTGATGAGGGGCGGCCATTTCCTCGCTAAACGCTCTTTAGATGTCTCAAGAAAGAGAAAGAGCGATTGCACCTGGGAGGACGAGGTCGCTACCGTTCCTGCCACAGGAAGTAGATTTCTATCACGCCCAAACATGGTCACTCAGATGAATTATTCAAATCCAAACAACCATAATTCCTTGGAAGAGAACCAGCATCCTCGGCAGTTCTCAAGAGTTCTGCACATTTTTGGTCAGAATCAAATTGAGGGTTTAAGATTGAGATTGTTCGTGTTCCGTGGAGCGTAGCAGCAAGCAGCATATCATGCATTGTCATCGCTAAAGCAGACATTTTTTTACATCACATGATGCCAGCACGGCGCCACCCTTTGTCAGCATATTTGTGCGTATGTTTAATCCCACATTCCCTTTTTTCACCATGACTTCAGTGCGACATAACAGTGGGCGGCATATCCTGCACAGTCGTGACTAAAACCAACCCGCCTGAAATCGTCCTTAGTTTATTTATAACGCTATTTGTGTGCAGATTATTGCACATTTTGTGTCCAATATTCTCTTATTTTAATAAATTCAGTGAGACATAACAGTAGGCGGCATATCCTGCACAGTCGTGACTAAAACCAACCCGCCTGAAATCGTCCTTAGTTTATTTATAACGCTATTTGTGTGCAGATTATTGCACATTTTGTGTCCAATATTCTCTTATTTTAATAAATTCAGTGATACATAACAGTAGGCGGCATATCCTGCACAGTCGTGACTAAAACCAACCCGCCTGAAATCGTCCTTAGTTTATTTATAACGCTATTTGTGCGCAGATTTCTGCAGATTTTGTGTCCAATATTCCCTTTTTTAATAAGTTCAGTCAGACAGAACATTGGGTGGCATATCCTGCACAGTCGTGACTAAAACCAACCCGCCTGAAATCGTCCTTAGTTTATTTATAACGCTATTTGTCCGCAGATTATTGCACATTTTGTGTCCAATATTCCCTTTTTTAATAAGTTCAGTGAGACATAACAGTAGGCGGCATACCCTGCACAGTCGCGACTAAACCCAACCAACCTGAAATCGTCCTTAGTTTATTTATAACGCTATTTGTGCTCAGATTATTGCATATTTTGTGTCCAATATTCCCTTTTTTTAATAAGTTCAGTGAGACATAACAGTAGGCGGCATACCCTGCACAGTCGTGACTAAAACCAACCAGCCTGAAATCGTCCTTAGTTTATTTATAACGCTATTTGTCCGCAGATAATTGCGCTTTTTGTGTCCAATATTCTCCTATTTTAATAAGTTCAGTGAGACATAACAGTAGGCAGCATATCCTGCACTGTCGTGACTAAACCCAATCAGCCTGAAATCGTCCTTAGTTTATTTATAACGCTATTTGTGCGCAGATTATTGCAGATTTTGTGTCCAATATTCCCTTTTTTAATAAGTTCAGTGAGACATAACAGTGGGCGGCATACCCTGCACAGTCGTGACTAAAACCAACCAGCCTGAAATCGTCCTTAGTTTATTTATAACGCTATTTGTCCGCAGATAATTGCGCTTTTTGTGTCCAATATTCTCCTATTTTAATAAGTTCAGTGAGACATAACAGTAGGCAGCATATCCTGCACTGTCGTGACTAAACCCAATCAGCCTGAAATCGTCCTTAGTTTATTTATAACGCTATTTGTCCGCAGATAATTGCACATTTTGTGTCCAATATTCTCCTTTTTTTAATAAGTTCAGTGAGACATAACAGTAGGCGGCATATCCTGCACCGTCGTGACTATAACCAACCCGCCTGAAATCGTCCTTAGTTTATTTATAACTCTATTTGTGCTCAGATTATTGCATATTTTGTGTCCAATATTCTCTTATTTTAATAAATTCAGTGAGACATAACAGTAGGCAGCATATCCTGCACAGTCGTGACTAAACCTAACCAGCCTGAAATCGTCCTTAGTTTATTTATAACGCTATTTGTGCGCAGATTTCTGCAGATTTTGTGTCCAATATTCCCTTTTTTAATAAGTTCAGTGAGACATAACAGTAGGCGGCATACCCTGCACTGTCGTGACTAAACCCAACCAGCCTGAAATCGTCCTTAGTTTATTTATAACGCTATTTGTCCGCAGATTTCTGCAGATTTTGTGTCCAATATTCCCT
>NC_084553.2:5170950-5193450 GCF_033978685.3 Nerophis lumbriciformis
CTGTCCACCGAAAATGCATGCGGTACTCCCGCCACCCCGCAGGGGGCTACAGCGAGGCATACGTGTCACAATATGGGCGGTATAGCTCGGTTGGTAGAGCGGCCGTGTCAGCAACTTGAGGGTTGCAGGTTCGATCCCCGCTTCCGCCATCCTAGTCACTGCCGTTGTGTCCTTGGGCAAGACACTTTACCCACCTGCTCCCAGTGCCACCCACACTGCTTTAATTGTAACTTAGATATTGGGTTTCACTATGTAAAGCGCTTTGAGTCACTTGAGAAAAAGCGCTATATAAATGTAATTCACTTCACACTTCACAATGAAGTGTGAGTAGAAGAACCATCGACCCTGAAAAAAATCAAAATAAATCGCAAAAATCAGACTTTTAACATCGACTGGATGACAAATGAATGCAAATAAATTTAGAAAATGAACTTTTAACATACGCTTAAGTTGTGTGGGGTTTTTTTTTTACACTTTTTCCCGTTTTTTTGTGTTTTTTTTTAGTTTTTTGTCGATTAGTTTGTTCGATTTATCGCATCAAACACACTTTATAGCCTCAATGTGTATAATTTGGGGGAAAATTGTTAAATAAAAAAAAAAAATTATGCTTGCAATAACCTCAATACGTTTTTTTTAATAAATGCAAATAAATATAGAAAATTAACTTTTAACACACGCTTAAGTTGTGGTTGTTTTTTTTTTACACTTCCCCCCCCCCAAAAATATTTTTTTGGTTTTTTTTGCGATATATGGCATTATTCACATGTGAATAACATAAATACAGTCTATTATACAGCATTATTCACATGTGAATATTATAAATACAGTCTATCATACAGCATTATTCACATGTGAATAATATAAATACAGGCTATTATACAGCATTATTCACATGTAAATAATATAAATACAGTCTATTATACAGCATTATTCACATGTGAATAACATAAATACAGTCTATTATACAGCATTATTCACATGTGAATAATATAAATACAGTCTATTATACAGCATTATTCAAATGTGAATAACATAAATACAGTCTATTATACAGCATTATTCACATGTGAATAATATAAATACAGTCTATTATACAGCATTATTCACATGTGAATAACATAAATACAGTCTATTATACAGCATTATTTACATGCAAATAATATAAATACAGTATATTATACAGCATTATTCACATGTGAATAATATAAATACAGTCTATTATACAGCATTATTCAGATGTGAATAATATAAATACAGTCTATTATACAGCATTATTCACATGTGAATAACATAAATACAGTCTATTATACAGCATTATTCACATGTGAATAATATAAATACAGTCTATTATACAGCGTTATTCACATGTGAATAATATAAATACAGTCTATTATACAGCATTATTCACATGTGAATAATATAAATACACTCTATTATACAGCATTATTTACATGTGAATAATATAAATACAGTCTATTATACAGCATTATTCACATGTGAATAACATAAATACAGTCTATTATACAGCATTATTCACGTGTGAATAATATAAATACAGTCTATTATACAGCATTATTCACATTTGAATAATATAAATACAGTCTATTATACAACATTATTCACATGTGAATAACATACATACAGTCTATTATACAACATTATTCACATGTGAATAACATACATACAGTCTATTATACAGCATTATTCACATGTGAATAATATAAATACAGTCTATTATACAGCATTATTCACATGTGAATAACATAAATACAGTCTATTATACAGCATTATTCACATGTGAATATTATAAATACAGTCTATTATACAGCATTATTCACATGTGAATAATATAAATACAGTCTATTATACAGCATTATTCACATGTGAATAACATAAATACAGTCTATTATACAGCTTTATTCACATGTGAATAATATAAATACAGTCTATTATACAGCATTATTCACATGTGAATAACATAAATACAGTCTATTATACAGTATTATTCACATGTGAATAATATAAATACAGTCTATTATACAGCATTATTCACATGTGAATAATATAAATACAGTCTATTATACAGCATTATTCACATGTGAATAACATAAATACAGTCTATTATACAGCTTTATTCACATGTGAATAATATAAATACAGTCTATTATACAGCATTATTCACATGTGAATAACATAAATACAGTCTATTATACAGCATTATTCACATGTGAATAATATAAATACAGTCTATTATACAGCATTATTCACATGTGAATAATATAAATACAGTCTATTATACAGCATTATTCACATGTGAATAACATAAATACAGTCTATTATACAGTATTATTCACATGTGAATAATATAAATACAGTCTATTATACAGCATTATTCACATGTGAATAATATAAATACAGTCTATTATACAGCATTATTCACATGTGAATAACATAAATACAGTCTATTATACAGCTTTATTCACATGTGAATAATATAAATACAGTCTATTATACAGCATTATTCACATGTGAATAACATAAATACAGTCTATTATACAGCATTATTCACATGTGAATAATATAAATACAGTCTATTATACAGCATTATTCACATGTGAATAATATAAATACAGTCTATTATACAGCATTATTCACATGTGAATAACATAAATACAGTTTATTATACATTTAAGTATAGTCAAAAACGTCACGATACATTTCACCTGTTTGCACTTTTATTACACTTTTTTACGTTTTTTTAATTTTTCTGTTTTAATAGTATTTCTAGAAAGTGCCGCGGGCTGTTAAAAAAAAGGAGCTGCAGGAGCCAAATGGCCCCCCGGGGCCGCACTTTGGACACCCCCCCCCCCCCCGGTTTAAAGTAACGCTACTTGGTCAATTTAACGTGATGATCTCATTTGCATATGAAAAGTGTGAAAATGATGTCGCGCGTGTTGGGAGGAAAAAACGCCACATTGCGCATGCTTGACTTCTCAGCACGCGCGTAGGAAAATGTTGCGCGCGTGTGAACGCTCGACGGACGCTGCCGCGCGTGCACGCGTACAGTCCCGTGATGCCGCGCGCTGATTGGCCAGCCCCCCCCCCCCCCCCCCCTTCCGCGCGCATGACTCGCGCGCCTCCACCCGGGCGCGCAATGCCGCCCAAGCGCACTCAGTCGAGCAGCCCCGGCAGGAGCGCACCTTCACGCACACTCATGACCGGGCGCCGCGCCACCACCTGCGGACCTCACCTGAGCACGCGAGGAGCCGCGTGGGGAGGGGGTCCACGGTAATGACGGCGACGCGGGGGAAAGGGGCGCTCTTTTAGGGGCTCTCGCGCGCGCTTTTTTAGGAGCGGCAACCGCGGCAGCGGCAACCATGGACTGCTTGCTGCTCCTCGTCTGGACCCTGGCCGCTCCGGCCGGCCTGCGCTCCACGCTGCTCACCTGGACCTTCATCCGGGTATGTTGTCGGCGCGCTCCCATGTCTTCCGTGCCCCGCTAAAGTTCCTCCTTCTTGGGCAGACTCTGCACGCGGGCTGCACGCACTCCGCCCGGGCGGTGTCGGCCACCTCCGGCCAGGGTCTCAACCACGGTGAGTGCCCCCCCCCCCCTTGTGTTTTGGTTGTGATGGTTGCTGCAGATGCAAGGCAACATTCAATAGAGCGCTACTATTCACAAATTGTGCATTTAAAATGTGCGGCTGTGCTTTTTCTTTGGCTTTTTGGTGTTTTTTTTTTTACATTTTCAGGTACATCAATACTTTCTCAATAAAGTAAAAAAAAAATTTTTTTTTGCAAAATATGGCATCAATTACAAGAGCTGCAACTACCGATTATTTTAGTAATCGAGTGATCTGTCGATTGTTTTGTACGATTAATCGCATTAAACACACTTTATTGTTGTTATTATTGTAAAAATAAAAAATAAAAAATGTATGCTTGCAATATCTACAATATATTTTTTTATAAATGCGAATAAATATAGAAAATGAACTTTTAACACACGCTTAAGTTTGTTTTTTTTTCCACTTTTTTCCGAATTTTTTTTTAGTTTTTTGTCGATTAGTTTGTTCGATTTATAGCATTAAACACACTTTATAGCCTCAATGTGTATAATTTGGGGGAAAATTGTTAAATTAAAAAAAAAAATTATGCCTGCAATAACCTCCATATTTTTTTTTTAATAAATGCGAATAAATATAGAAAATTTACTTTTAACACACGCTTAAGCTGTGGGTTTTTTTTTTTACACTTTTCCCCCCCCAAAAAATATTTTTGTAGTTTTTTTTTGCGATATATGGCATCAATTGCAAGAGCTGTAACTACCGATTATTTTAGTAATCGAGTAATCTGTCGATTATTTTGTACGATTAATCGCATTAAACACACTTTATTGTTGTTATAATTGTAAAAATAAAAAATAAAAAATGTATGCTTGCAATAACCACAATATTTTTTTTTATAAATGCGAATAAATATAGAAAATTAACTTCTTTTAACACACACTTAAGTTGTGTTTTTTTTTTTTTTAACACTTTTTTCCGATTTTTTTATTTTAGTTTTTTAGTTTTTTGTCGATTAGTTTGTTCGATTTATCGCATTAAACACACTTTATAGCCTCAATGTGTATAATTTGGGGGGACATTGTTAAATAAAATAAAAAATTATGCTTGCAATAACCTCAATAGGTTTTTTTTAATAAATGCGAATAAATAACATGCGCTTAAGTTGTGTTTTTTTTTTTTTTTTTACACTTTTTTCACCCAAAAAACTATTTTTTTTAGGTTTTTTTTGCGATATATGGCATCAATTACAAGAGCTGCAACTACCGATTATTTTAGTAATCGAGTAATCTATCGATCATTTTGTACGATTAATCGCATTAAACACACTTTATTGTTGTTATTATTGTAAAAATAAAAAATAAAAAATGTATGCTTGCAATATCTACAATATTTTTTTTTATGAATGCAAATAAATTTATAAAATGAACTTTTAACATACGCTTAAGTTGTGTGGTTTTTTTTTTTTTTACACTTTTTTCCGATTTTTTTTATTTAGTTTTTTTTAGTTTTTTGTCGATTAGTTTGTTCGATTTATTGCATTAAACTCACTTTATAGCCTCAATGTGTATAATTTGGGGGAAAATTGTTAAATTAAAAAAAAAAATTATGCTTGCAATAACCTCCATATTTTTTTTTTAATAAATGCGAATAAATATAGAAAATTAACTTTTAACAAACGCTTAAGTTGTGTTTTTTTTTACACTTTTTCCCCCCAAAAAACTATTTTTTTCGGTTTTTTTTGCGATATATGGCATCAATTACAAGAGCTGCAACTACCGATTATTTTAGTAATCGAGTAATCTTATCGATTATTTTGTACGATTAATCGCATTAAACACACTTTATTGTTGTTATTATTGTAAAAATAAAAAATAAAAAATGTATGCTTGCAATAACCACAATATTTTTTTTTATAAATGCGAATAAATATAGAAAATTAACTTCTTTTAACACACACTTAAGTTGTGGGGTTTTTTTTTTAAACACTTTTTTCCGATTTTTTTATTTTAGTTTTTTAGTTTTTTGTCGATTAGTTTGTTCGATTTATCGCATTAAACACACTTTATAGCCTCAATGTGTATAATTTTGGGGGAAATTGTTAAATAAAAAATAAAAATTATGCTTGCAATAACCTCAATAGGTTTTTTTTTAATAAATGCGAATAAATAACATGCGCTTAAGTTGTGTTTTTTTTTTTTTTACACTTTTTTCACCCAAAAAACAATTTTTTTTAGGTTTTTTTTGCGATATATGGCATCAATTACAAGAGCTGCAACTACCGATTATTTTAGTAATCGAGGAATCTGTCGATTATTTTGTACGATTAATTGCATTAAACACACTTTATTGTTGTTATTATTGTAAAAATAAAAAATAAAACATTTATGCTTGCAATAACCACAATATTTTTTTTATAAATGCGAGTAAATATAGAAAATGAACTTTTAACACACGCTTAAGTTGTGGTTTTTTTTTTTACACTTTTTTCCGATTTAAAAAAAAAAAAAATTAGTTTTTTGTCGATTAGTTTGTTCGATTTATCGCATTAAACACACTTTATAGCCTCAATGTGTATAATTTGGGGGAAATTGTTAAATAAAATAAAAAAAATTATGCTTGCAATAACCTCAATAATTTTTTTTTAATAAATGCGATTAAATATAGAAAATTTACTTTTAACACGCGCTTAAGTTGTGGTTTTTTTTTTACACTTTCCCCCCCCCAAAAAATATTTTTTTTTAGGTTTTTTTGGCGATATATGGCATCAATTACAAGAGCTGCAATACCGATTATTTTAGTAATCGAGTAATCTATCGATTATTTTGTACGATTAATCGCATTAAACACACTTTATTGTTGTTATTATTGTAAAAATAAAAAATAAAAAATGTATGCTTGCAATAACCACACTATTTGTTTTTATAAATGCGAATAAATATAGAAAATGAACTTTTAACACACGCTTAAGTTGTGGGGTTTTTTTTTAAACACTTTTTTCAGATTTTTTTTAATTTTTTTTTTAAGTTTTTTGTCGATTAGTTTGTTCGATTTATCGCATTAAACACACTTTATAGCCTCAATGTGTATAATTTGGGGGGACATTGTTAAATAAAAATAAAAAATTATGCTTGCAATAACCTCAATAGGTTTTTTTTAATAAATGCGAATAAATATAGAAAATTTACTTTTAACACACGCTTAAGTTGTGGGTTTTTTTTTTTTACACTTTTTTCCCCCCAAAAACTCTTTTTTTTAGGTTTTTTTTGCGATATATGGCATCAATTGCAAGAGCTGCAACTACCGATTATTTTAGTAATCGAGTGATCTGTCGATTGTTTTGTACGATTAATCGCATTAAACACACTTCATTGTTGTTATTATTGTAAAAATAAAAAATGTATGCTTGCAATATCTACAATATTTGTTTTTATAAATGCGAATAAATATAGAAAATTAACTTTTAACACACACTTAAGTTGTGTTTTTTTTTTTACCCTTTTTTTTGGATTTTTTAAAAATTTTTTTAGTTTTTTGTCGATTAGTTTGTTCGATTTATCGCATTAAACACACTTTATAGCCTCAATGTGTATAATTTGGGGGGACATTGTTAAATAAAAAAAAAAAATTATGCTTGCAATAACCTCAATAGGTTTTTTTTAATAAATACGAATAAATATAGAACATTTACTTTTAACACGCGCTTAAGTTGTGTTTTTTTTTTTTTTTTTACACTTTTTTCCCCCCCAAAACTATTTTTTTTAGGTTTTTTTTGCGATATATGGCATCAATTACAAGAGCTGCAACTACCGATTATTTTAGTAATCGAGTAATCTATCAATTATTTTGTACGATTAATCGCATTAAACACACTTTATTGTTGTTATTATTGTAAAAATAAAAAACAAAAAATGTATGCTTGCAATGTCTACAACATTTTTTTTATGAATGAAAATAAATTTATAAAATGAACTTTTAACATACGCTTAAGTTGTGTGTTTTTTTTTTTTTTTTTTTTACACTTTTTTCAGATTTTTTTTTTTTTTTAGTTTTTTGTCGATTAGTTTGTTCGTTTTATCGCATTAAACACACTTTATAGCCTCAATGTGTATAATTTGGGGGACAATTGTTAAATAAATAAAAAAAATTATGCTTGCAATAACCTCAATAATTTTTTTTAATAAATGCGAATAAATATAGAAAATTTACTTTTAACACACGCTTAAGTTGTGGTTTTTTTTTTTATACACTTTTTTCTCCCCCAAAAATATTTTTTTAGTTTTTTTTTGTGATATATGGCATCAATTGCAAGAGCTGCAACTACCGATTATTTTAGTAATCGAGTAATCTATCGATTATTTTGTACGATTAATCGCATTAAACACACTTTATTGTTGTTATTATTGTAAAAATAAAAAATGTATGCTTGCAATATCTACAATATTTTTTTTTATGAATGCAAATAAATTTAGAAAATGAACTTTTAACACACGCTTAAGTTGTGTGTTTTTTTTTTTAGACTTTTTTCCGATTTTTTTTTATTTTTTTATTTTTTTGTCGATTAGTTTGTTCGATTTATCACATTAAACACACTTTATAGCCTCAATGTGTATAATTTGGGGGACAATTGTTAAATAAATAAAAAAAATTATGCTTGCAATAACCTCAATAATTTTTTTTAATAAATGCGAATAAATATAGAAAATTTACTTTTAACACACGCTTAAGTTGTGTGGTTTTTTTTGTACACTTTTTTCCGATTTTCTTTTAATTTTTTATTTTTTTGTTGATTAGTTTGTTCGATTTATCACATTAAACACACTTTATAGCCTCAATGTGTATAATTTGGGGGACAATTGTTAAATAAATAAAACAAAAATTTGCTTGCAATAACCTCAATAATTTTTTTTTAATAAATGCGATTAAATATAGAAAATTTACTTTTAACACGCGCTTAAGTTGTGTTTTTTTTTTTTACACTTTTCCCCCCAAAAAACTATTTTTTTTAGGTTTTTTTTGCGATATATGGCATCAATTGCAAGAGCTGCAACTACCGATTATTTTAGTAATCGAGTAATCTATTTTGTACGATTAATCGCATTAAACACACTTTATTGTTGTTATTATTGTAAAAATAAAAAATAAAAAATGTATGCTTGCAATAACCACACTATTTGTTTTTATAAATGCGAATAAATATAGAAAATGAACTTTTAACACACGCTTAAGTTGTGTGTTTTTTTTTTTTTCACTTTTTTCCGAATTTTTTTTATTTTGTAGTTTTTTGTCGATTAGTTTGTTCGATTTATTGCATTAAACACACTTTATAGCCTCAATGTGTATAATTTGGGGGAAAATTGTTAAAAAAAACAGAAACAATTTTATGCCCGCAATAACCTCAATATTTTTTGTTTTTTATAAATGCAAAAATGTACCTTTAACAACAAAGTTGTGTTTTTTTTTATACACTTAAATGTTCATTACACATCCCATATTGTATTATTTAATTATGTTTATTATTTTAAGTTTAAAAGTGCTTTTAATTCCTTTTTTGTGTTATAGCTGAAAACTGTATCACCATATAAGTGTTCTATACGAGTCGATATTGCACATTTTTACTATTTTTATTTTTAAACTGCAGCCCTTTTCAATAGCCCTGTTCTTCAATAGCCCTATCCGTTGATAATACGTTTTTTTGTTTTTTTTGTTTTATGCCTTTGTTGTCACAGAAAACTTAGGTTTAGTTTTTTTCTGTACAGCCCACCCGAAAAAAAACAAAAACACGTTTTTTTTTTGCAAAATATGACATCAATTACAAGAGCTGCAACTACCTTTTATTTTAGTAATCGAGTAATTTGTCGATTATTTTGTTCGATTAATCGCATTTAACACACTTTATAGCCTCAGTGTGTATAATTTGGGGGAAAATTGTTAAAATAAAAAAATAAAAAAAATTATGCTTGCAATAACCTCAATAATTTTTTTACAAATGCGAATAAATATGGAAAATAAACTGTTAACATACGCTTAAGTTGTGTGTGTTTTTTTTTAACACTTAAATGTTCATTACACAACTTAGGTTTAGGTTTTTTTGTACAGCCCCCTGAAAAAAAAAAGTTTTTGTTTTTTTTTGCGATTATTTTGCTGGATTAATTGCATTAAACACACTTTATAGCCTCAATGTGTATAATTTGGGGGAAAATTGTTAAAATAAATTAAAACAATTCTGCTTACAATAACCTCAATAATTTTTTTTATAAATGCGAATAAATGCAAATCATAAATATAGAAAATTAACTTCTAACACGCGCTTAAGTTGTGTGGTTTTTTTTTTTACACTTTTTTCCGGAAAAAAAAAAAAAAAAAAAAAAAAATTTGCAAAATATGACATCAATTACAAGGGCTGCAACTACCGATTATTTCAGTAATCGAGCAATCTGTCGATTAATTTAGTAATCGAGTAATCTGTCGATTATTTTGTTCGATTAATCACATTAAACACACTTTACAGCCTCAATGTGTAGAATTTTCAGGAAAATTGTTTAAATAAAAAATATTTTTTTTATGCTTGCAATAACCTCAATAATTGTTTTTATGAATGCGAATCATCAATATAGAAAATTAACTTTTAACACGCGCTTAAATTGTGTGTTTTTTTTAATTTAGGGAAAACAGTTCAAATAAAATACTTTTTTTTAATGCTTGCAATAACCTCAGTTATTTTTTTTATATATAAATGCGAATCATCAATATATAAAATTTACTTTTAACAGTTTAAAATTTTGCGCTTAAGTAGTGTTTTTTTATTTTTATTTTTATTTTTTACTGTTTAACGTTTAACTTTTTTTTACACTTAAATGTTCATTACACATCCCATATTATATTATTTAATGATGTTTAATATTTTAAGTTTAAAAGTGCTTTTAAGCCATTTTTTTGTGTCAAATGACCTATATAGCTGAAAACTGTATCGCCATATAAGTGTTCTATACGGGTTGACATCGCTAATTTTTGCTATTTTTAATGACCTCTAGAAAACGAGGAACAGGATTTTAATTGAAATTTAAACTTCATCTGTTTATAATCCCTCAGCTAATGCCAGATGCAAGGCTAAAAGTCAAAATTTGTGCATTTAAAATGTGCGGCTGTGCTTTTTCTTTGGCTTTTTGGTGTGTTTGTACATTTTCAGGTACATCAATGCTTTCTCAATAAAGTAAAAAAAACAACTTTGCGGAATATGGCATCAATTACTAGGGCTGCAACTACCGATTATTTTAGTAATCGAGTAATTTGTCGACTAGTTTGTTCGATTAATCGCATTAAACACACTTTATAACCTCAATATGTATAATTTAGGGAAAATAGTTAAAATAATATGCTTGCAATAACTTCAATTATATATATTTTTAAATAAATGCAAATCATCAATATAGAAAATGAAATTTTAACATGTTGAATTTTAGTAGTTTTTATTTTTTACTGTTTAGCGTTCAACTTCTTTTTACACTTAAATGTTCATTACACATCCCATATTATGTTATTTAATTATGTTTATTATTTGAAGTTTAAAAGTGCTTTTTAAGCCTTTTTTGTGTCAAATAGCTGAAAACTGTATCACTAATTTTTGCAATTTTTAGTGACCTCTAGAAAATAAGGAACAGGAAGAAAATGTATTTTAATTGAAATGTAAACTTCCTCTGATTATAATTCCCTCAGCTGTCAAGGCAGAAAGGAAATGTCAACACTCTTAAAATGAAGTGTAAAAAAAAGTGTAAAAAAATTAGTGAAAAGTGGCATCAAATAGTGCAAAGTTAGCTGCTGTGGAACTATTTTTTTTTGAGGATTTTAGAGATAAAGGGGAGGTGTTCATGCAACCAACCTTGCTACCATAATTCCACTTTCTTCCGATATTGAACATTTTATCAAAAACCTTTTTATTGATATCGTTTTCTTGCCTAAAGCGATATAAATATTGATATTGTTTTATCGTCCAGCCATAGTTTGTAGCTTTAATGCTAGCGAGCCAGATTTGGCCCGCCACATCATTTTTAGTGGCCCGCGAAAGCCTGGAACTAATATGCCTCTTTTCTTACGACACTCACTTTGACCGAAAGAAATACAAATATTTTAAAGTTGATATAATATTGTCATACTTAAAAAAAAAAATTAAAATTAAAATCAAAATAAGTACTGAAATTTATGCTCAAAACATGATTTATCCATCAAATTACACACCGTAAAAATAACTGTAAAAACAAAAAAATTATTTTACTGTATGTTTTTTTTTTTTTTTTCATTTACAGTAATATACGCTACAAATATTTGAATTTACTGTAAACATATTGGTCCTATTTTTCTATGTACATGGTGAAAAAAAATAAAAAAAATATTGTAAATTAATTTTTTGATACGTAAAAAGTATATATAAAAATCTATATATATATATACTTAATATCATATTCATGTATTATTTACTGTTACATGTGGTTCCGCGCCTCTATTGTCGAGGCGGCTGATTGGAGCTGTGGCTGCAAGGTAGTTGGTGCTTGTCGTGGCGGTAATCCTAGAACCCGTTGGTGGACACCGGCGGTGAGGGATGCCGTCAAGCTGAAGAAGGAGTCCTATCGGGTTATTTTGGCTCATAGGACTCCTGAGGCAGCGGACAGGTACCGACAGGCCAAGCGGTGTGCGGCTTCAGCAGTCGCGGAGGCAAAAACTCGGACATGGGAGGAGTTCGGGGATGCCATGGAAAACGACTTCCGGACGGCTTCGAAGCAATTCTGGACCACCATCCGCCGCCTCAGGAAGGGGAAGCAGTGTACTATCAACACCGTGTATGGTGAGGATGGTGTTCTGCTGACCTCGACTGCGGATGTTGTGGATCGGTGGAGGGAATACTTCGAAGACCTCCTCAATCCCACCAACACGTCTTCCTATGAGGAAGCAGTGCCTGGGGAGTCTGTGGTGGGCTCTCCTATTTCTGGGGCTGAGGTTGCTGAGGTAGTTAAAAAGCTCCTCAGTGGCAAGGCCCCAGGGGTAGATGAGATCCGCCCGGAGTTCCTTAAGGCTCTGGATGCTGTGGGGCTGTCTTGGTTGACAAGACTCTGCAGCATCGCGTGGACATCGGGGGCGGTACCTCTGGATTGGCAGACCGGGGTGGTGGTTCCTCTCTTTAAGAAGGGGAACCGGAGGTTGTGTTCTAACTATCGTGGGATCACACTCCTCAGCCTTCCCGGTAAGGTCTATTCAGGTGTAACGGACTGTCTGATTGTGGCGGTCCGCTCCCTGTATGCTCGGTGCCAGAGCTTGGTCCGCATTGCCGGCAGCAAGTCGGACACTTTTCCAGTGAGGGTTGGACTCCGCCAAGGCTGCCCTTTGTCACCGATTCTGTTCATAACTTTTATGGACAGAATTTCTAGGCGCAGTCAAGGCGTTGAGGGGATCTGGTTTGGTGGCTGCAGGATTAGGTCTCTGCTTTTTGCAGATGATGTGGTCCTGATGGCTTCATCTGGCCAGGATCTCCAGCTCTCACTGGATCGGTTCGCAGCCGAGTGTGAAGCGACTGGGATGAGAATCAGCACCTCCAAGTCCGAGTCCATGGTTCTCGCCCGGAAAAGGGTGGAGTGCCATCTCCGGGTTGGGGAGGAGATCTTGCCCCAAGTGGAGGAGTTCAAGTACCTCCGAGTCTTGTTCACGAGTGAGGGAAGAGTGGATCGTGAGATCGACAGGCGGATCGGTGCGGCGTCTTCAGTAATGCGGACGCTGTATCGATCCGTTGTGGTGAAGAAGGAGCTGAGCCGGAAGGCAAAGCTCTCAATTTACCGGTCGATCTACGTTCCCATCCTCACCTATGGTCATGAGCTTTGGGTTATGACCGAAAGGACAAGATCACGGGTACAAGCGGCCGAAATGAGTTTCCTCCGCCGGGTGGCGGGGCTCTCCCTTAGAGATAGGGTGAGAAGCTCTGCCATCCGGGGGGAACTCAAAGTAAAGCCGCTGCTCCTCCACATCGAGAGGAGCCAGATGAGGTGGTTCGGGCATCTGGTCAGGATGCCACCCGAACGCCTCCCTAGGGAGGTGTTTAGGGCACGTCCGACCGGTAGGAGGCCGCGGGGAAGACCCAGGACACGTTGGGAAGACTATGTCTCCCGGCTGGCCTGGGAACGCCTCGGGGTCCCACAGGAAGAGCTGGGCGAAGTGGCTGGGGAGAGGGAAGTCTGGGCTTCCCTGCTTAGGCTGCTGCCCCTGCGACCCGACCTAGGATAAGCGGAAGAAGATGGATGGATGGATGGATTTAATATTTTTTGACCTCACATTTTGAACAGTAACACTGGGTTTGAATATTTCATGAAGTGGTTCTTTGGCGTACCACCAGATGACACGTTCAGTTTTTATTGCTTGATACTGTACCTGTATCTCAACTTTTTTTTAAAGAGGCGACAGAAGTTGGCAGATCCTGTTCTGTCTCCCTGTAATGTTTGATCCTGTTCTGTCTCCCCGTAATATTTGATCCTGTTCTGTCTCCCTGTAATGGTTGATCCTGTTCTGTCTCCCCATAATGTTTGACCCTAATCTGTCTCCCTGTAATGTTTGATCCTGTTCTGTCTCCCTGTAATGGTTGATCCTGTTCTGTCTCCCCATAATGTTTGATCCTGTCCTGTCTCCCCGTAAAGTTTGATCCTGTTCTGTCTCCCTGTAATGTTTGATCCTGTTCTGTCTCCCTGTAATGTTTGATCCTCTTCTGTCTCCCTGTAATGTTTTGATCCTGTTCTGTCTCCCCGTAATGTTTGATCCTGTCCTGTCTCCCCGTAAAGTTTGATCCTGTTCTGTCTCCCTGTAATGTTTGATCCTGTTCTGTCTCCCCGTAATGTTTGATCCTGTCCTGTCTCCCCGTAAAGTTTGATCCTGTTCTGTCTCTCAGTAATGTTTGATCCGGTTGTGTCTCCCTGTAATGTTTGATCCTGTTCTGTCTCCCTGTAATGTTTGATCCTGTTCTGTCTCCCCGTAATGTTTGATCCTGTTCTGTCTCCCTGTAATGTTTGATCGTCTTCTGTCTCCCTGTAATGTTTGATCCTGTTCTGTCTCCCCGTAATGTTTGATCCTGTCCTGTCTCCCCGTAAAGTTTGATCCTGTTCTGGCTCCCTGTAATGTTTGAGCCCGTTTTGTCTCCCTATAATGTTTGATCCTGTTCTGTCTCCCTGTAATGTTTGATCCTGTTC
Organism: Nerophis lumbriciformis; assembly: GCF_033978685.3. NCBI lineage: Eukaryota > Metazoa > Chordata > Actinopteri > Syngnathiformes > Syngnathidae > Nerophis > Nerophis lumbriciformis. Next base: position 5,185,733 of record NC_084553.2, read on the forward strand.
TGTCGCCCCGTAATGTTTGATCCGGTTCTATCTCCCCGTATTGTTTGATCCTGTTCTGTCTCCCTGTAATGTTTTATCCTGTTCTGTCTCCCCGTAATGTTTGATCCTGTTCTGTCTCCCTGGAATGTTTGATCCTGTTCTGTCTCCCTGGAAAGTTTGGTCCTGTTCTGTCTCCCTGGAATGTTTGATCCTGTTCTGTCTCCCTGTAATGTTTGATCCTGTTCTGTCTCCCCATAATGTTAGATCCTGTCCTGTCTCCCCGCAAAGTTTGATCCTGTTCTGTCTCCCTGTAATGTTTGATCCTGTTGTGTCTCCCTGTAATGTTTGATCCTGTTCTGTCTCCCTGTAATGTTTGATCCTGTTCTGTCTCCCCGTAATGTTTGATCCGGTTCTGTCTCCCCGTATTGTTTGATTTCTGTTCTGTCTCCCTGTAATGTTTGATCTTGTTCTGTCTCCCTGTAATGTTTTATCCTGTTCTGTCTCCCCGTAATGTTTGATCCTGTTCTGTCTCCCTGTGATGTTTGATCCTGTTCTGTCTCCCTGGAATGTTTGATCCTGTTCTGTCTCCCTGTAATGTTTGATCCTGTTGTGTCTCCTTGTAATGTTTGATCCTGTTCTGTCTCCCTGTAATGTTTGATCCTAATCTGTCTCCCTGTAATGTTTGATCCTGTTCTGTCTCCCTGTAATGTTTGATCCTAATCTGTCTCCCTGTAATGTTTGATCTTGTTCTGTCTCCCTATAATGTTTGATCCTGTTCTGTCTCCCCATAATGTTTGATCCTGTCCTGTCTCTCCGCAAAGTTTGATCCTGTTCTGTCTCCCTGTAATGTCTGATCCTGTTGAATCTCCCTGTAATGTTTGACCCTGTTCTGTCTCCCTGTAATGTTTGATCCTGTTCTGTCTCACCGTAATGTTTGATCCGGTTCTGTCTCCCCGTATTGTTTGATCCTGTTCTGTCTCCCTGTAATGTTTGATCCTGTTCTGTCTCCCTGGAATGTTTGATGCTGTTCTGTCTCCCTGGAAAGTTTAATCCTGTTCTGTCACCTGTAATGTTTGATCCTGTTCTGTCTCCCTGTAATGTTTGATCCTGTTCTGTCTCCCCGTAATGTTTGATCCGGTTCTGTCTCCCCGTATTGTTTGATTTCTGTTCTGTCTCCCTGTAATGTTTGATCTTGTTCTGTCTCCCTGTAATGTTTTATCCTGTTCTGTCTCCCCGTAATGTTTGATCCTGTTCTGTCTCCCTGTGATGTTTGATCCTGTTCTGTCTCCCTGGAATGTTTGATCCTGTTCTGTCTCCCTGTAATGTTTGATCCTGTTGTGTCTCCTTGTAATGTTTGATCCTGTTCTGTCTCCCTGTAATGTTTGATCCTAAACCTGTCTCCCTGTAATGTTTGATCCTGTTCTGTCTCCCTGTAATGTTTGATCCTAATCTGTCTCCCTGTAATGTTTGATCTTGTTCTGTCTCCCTATAATGTTTGATCCTGTTCTGTCTCCCCATAATGTTTGATCCTGTCCTGTCTCTCCGCAAAGTTTGATCCTGTTCTGTCTCCCTGTAATGTCTGATCCTGTTGAATCTCCCTGTAATGTTTGACCCTGTTCTGTCTCCCTGTAATGTTTGATCCTGTTCTGTCTCACCGTAATGTTTGATCCGGTTCTGTCTCCCCGTATTGTTTGATCCTGTTCTGTCTCCCTGTAATGTTTGATCCTAAACCTGTCTCCCTGTAATGTTTGATCCTGTTCTGTCTCCCTGTAATGTTTGATCCTAATCTGTCTCCCTGTAATGTTTGATCTTGTTCTGTCTCCCTATAATGTTTGATCCTGTTCTGTCTCCCCATAATGTTTGATCCTGTCCTGTCTCTCCGCAAAGTTTGATCCTGTTCTGTCTCCCTGTAATGTCTGATCCTGTTGAATCTCCCTGTAATGTTTGACCCTGTTCTGTCTCCCTGTAATGTTTGATCCTGTTCTGTCTCACCGTAATGTTTGATCCGGTTCTGTCTCCCCGTATTGTTTGATCCTGTTCTGTCTCCCTGTAATGTTTGATCCTGTTCTGTCTCCCTGGAATGTTTGATGCTGTTCTGTCTCCCTGGAAAGTTTAATCCTGTTCTGTCACCTGTAATGTTTGATCCTGTTCTGTCTCCCTGTAATGTTTGATCCTGTTGTGTCTCCCTGTAATGTTTGATCCTGTTGTGTCTCCCTGTAATGTTTGATCCTGTTCTGTCTCCCCGTAATGTTTGATCCGGTTCTGTCTCCCCGTATTGTTTGATCCTGTTCTGTCTCCCTGGAATATTTGATCCTGTTCTGTCTCCCCGTAATGTTTGATCCTGTTCTGTCTCCCCGTAATGTTTGATCCTTTTCTGATTCCCTGGAAAGTTTGATCCTGTTCTCTCTCCCCGTAATGTTTGATCCTGTTCTGTCTCCCATGTTTGTCTGATCTTGAATGGGATTGTGGCGTGTTAGTAACTTCCTGTCCTCGGTCCTCCTCAGACTACGCCTTCGCCACCCCGGTGGAGGTGGACGCTCTGGGACGCTACCTGAGCCACGACGTGGGCCGGCGAGGACGGCGGGGCCGGAGGTCGGCCCCGGCGTCCCTGCACTACCGCGTCTCGGTCTTCGGCCGGGACGTGCACCTGGACCTGGAGCCGTCCCCGGTGGTGGGCCCGGGCTTCACCGTGCAGACGCTGGGCTCGGAGGGCGTCGCCACGGTGACGGAGGGCGACGGATTCCGGGGATGTCTCTATCAGGGATTTATTCGGAACCTGTCCTCGTCCTCGGCGGCCATATCCACGTGTTCGGGACTGGTAAGTCTTTAATTAGCGCAAAAACCTGTTGTGGCTGTAGGCAACCTCTTGTCTTGTTGTGGCCTGGCATGCACACAACAACAACATTGTTTTACCATGTGGGAGTAAACTTGTGAGTGTCCTGATTTGAAATAGTCTTCAGTGTTGTTCCAAAGCTCGGAGCGGAACGGGCGACGTCCCACTCTGTCTATTTATCCAAGTACCACGGTCTATGTTGGTGTTGTGAGTCTGCTAAACAAAAGACTTCGGCGTTCTCGCCAAGAGTCCTTGGATTAAGTGCAAACGAGGAGAGGAGTCCATTGAGGGGAAGATTAGGGTGGGATTACCAACAATGGCGGGCCGGAAGAAAAGAGGGTGACATCATGAATGGCCAGAGAGAGAAAGTGTTGTGGGAGGATCATACGACGCTTTTGTCCCGCTCGGACTCTCCCAGGGAGGGCTGGTTGGTCTCCTCCGAGAGAGACGGACTGTTGGTGTCAGAGGGGACCGCCTCCTTGTCTGCCGGGGCTTCTGGACGTGAGCGCGCCAACAGATGGAAGTCTTGTTATTCATGAGGAATTAAGAGCAGGGATTTGCCGCGGCAAAGCCTCGTTAATTGCACCGTTTTTTAATTATTTCTCGGGACGTCCTTGAAGGCTCCGGTGGAGTGTCAGTCGCCAAGAGAACCCCACTAAGAGGTCCTCTCATCTGAACTTGTTGACCCCGAACTGTCGCGGACCTCCACAGTCTCCTTTCTGATCGTCCATGACAGAAAACATAATTATGTTTCATAGCAAACAAAACCTACTTCAAGAAATAGGAATTACAGTATCATTCCGGGTGTAAAAGTACTTGAAAAATGCAAGGTAAGGGATTAAGTACCGTAGCCCCCCTCCACTGCTGCCCAGTGAGTGATCTGCAGCCAGTGCTTGCTGCATTTGTACCTGTCTACTTCCTGGACACAACAGCTAAATTGGGTCGCCGGGGCGGCTTCATGAGCCGAGCCTTGGACCTGGATCTGCTCCCTGGTGGTCTGCAGGCTGACAGTGATGTAGTGCTCGCTGTTACATGTCAGCTTCAGAGGAGGGAGTGTGTGTTCTTTTGTTTCTGATGCGAGCTCTTTCCCGCACAAGACTAATGGCTTTGTGGAGGACTTGAAGTGGCCACTGAAAGTTGTGCAAAGTGAGCTCCTACATCAAATATGACCTAGTAGTACTAGCGTCACCTCTTTGCCGCCTGCTAGACACACACTACTTGTGTACTACTCCAGGCTATATACTACTATATTATGTCAAGCCAATGGGCAATAAAATTCCCCACGGGGTCACTCACTGGCCGGATCATTCTGTTACGGTTTGGTGAGCATCGCTTGCATCGTGACCCCACGGATGTGGGGAACGGCAGGCATAACACAAGTAAAACTAGATTTAATTGCAACAGAAAGAAACATATACAGCACACCAAGCAACTAGAGATGCGCGGCTTGCGGACACAACCGCGGAGTCCGCGGATTATCCGCGGATCGGGCGTTTGAAATAAAAAAAAAATTAGATTTTATCCACGGGTCGGGTCGGGCGGTTGAAATTAAAAAAAATTAGATTTTAAATAGATTCAGGCGGGTGGCAGTTAAACCAATTGGGAAATATATATACATAGTTAAATGTTGTTACCCACATACGAAAAACGAGCAGGCACCTGCAGCATATGCCACAACAGAAGAAGAAAAAAAAAAGAGATGGAAACTTTTACGGAACGGAGAAGGGACGCCTCGCCGGGGTCCGGGACCGAGGCCCCTTCCCCCGAGAGGGCCCCACCGGGAGCCGTAGCTGAGGTGATCCACGAGAAGGGCCCGATGCACGTCCAGGGTCACCACCGCGCCCACCGCACCGACACCCCGCCTCGTCCGCCTTCGCCGCGGCCGGCGTCACGCGCAGCAGGTAAGCAGCTTACCTGCCCGCCACCCCCACGGGGGCTCGTAACAGTGGTCACTCCGCCCGCGCAGCTTACCTACCCGCCACCCCTGTTGCCGGGGGCGCGTAACAGGGGTCACTCCGCGCGCAGTGCGCTCACGAACGGGGTGGGGCTCACCCTGGTTGATATAGACAGCAGGACGGTGGCCATGGAAGTCGGAACCCGCTAAGGAGTGTGTAACAACCCACCTGCCGAATCAACTAGCCCTGAAAATGGATGGCGCTGGAGCGTCGGGCCCATACCCGGCCTTCGCCGGCAGCGAGAGCCGCGAGGGCTAGGCCGCGACGAGTAGGATGGCCGCCGCGATGCGCGCTGAAGCCTCGGGCGCGAGGGACATCGCACCTCCACGCGCTTGGAGGTGCGCTCAGCGCGGCTCCCATATGATTGCGCACTGGTGTGCGTCTGGGCCGTGACAGCGTGACACACGAATGTCTCTGCTGCATTGGATCAGTCTCCTTTCTTTAACAGGCAAAAGCTTTATAACCTCACTAATGCCTTGCATCGTCTATATTAGATATATAACAACGGGCGGGTGCGGGCGGGTGCGGTTTTGATTAAATGTTAGTTCAGGTGGATGGCGGATGGTTGACGACTTTCTGATGCGGTTGCGGATGAAATAATTGCCTATCCGCGCATCTCTACAAGCAACAGTTTATAGAGTAGAATTTGTCCAGCACTGAAGGAGGGAACCAGGTGGAACTAACAACAGCCTCAGGTGTGCTGGTACAAACACAGAGACCAAACAGGAAATACTGACAAAACAAGAGCACCAGGACAGGAAGTGATTCTAAAAAAGAAAGTGCATAACAAAACAACAATAGTCATAAAGGATCATGACATAATGCCCCCGCCTCCAAAGTAACGGATTCCAGAGGTTCTAAGACAGTTCTTAATGTAAACAAAACACCCAGAACTAACAGGGGATGGAGGGAGGAATGGTGAAGGGTCACCAAACTGCGCCTTTGCCTCAAAGGGCCGACCAACAGTCAAGGCCATGTGTTCCCGCAGCTAGCGGGGAAGAGCCAGGTATCGGTGAAGGGTGGAACACTACTTCAACATACCGCACAACTACTTGTGTACTACTCCAGGCTATATACTACTATATTATGTCAAGCCGATGGGCAATAGAATTCTCCACAGGGTCACTCACTGGCAGGATCATTCTGTTACGGTTTGGTGAGCCTCACTTGCAACGTGACCCCACGGATGCAGGGAACGGCAGGTGGAGAGCAAGTAAAACTAGATTTAATTGCAACAGGAAGAAACACATAAAGCACACCAAGCAACAGTCTACAAAGTAACATTTGTCCAGCACTGAAGGAGGGAACCAGGTGGAACTAACAATTAGCCTCAGGGGTGCTGGTAAAATACACACAGACCAATCAGGAAATACTGACAAAACAAGAGCACCAGGACAGGAAGTGATTCTAAAAAAGAAAGTGGATAACAAAACAGCAATTGTCATAAAGGATCATGACATAAGGCCCCCGCCACAAAAATAACGGATTCCAGAGGTTCTAGGACAGTCCTTAATGTAAACAAAACACCCAAAACTAACAGGGGATGGAGGGAGGAATGGCAAAGGGTCGCAAAACTGCACCATTGCCTCAAAGGGCTGACCAACAGTCAAGGCCATGTGCCCCCCCCAGCTAGAGGAGAAGAGCCAGGTATCGGTGAAGGGTGGACAACCGCCTTTGCTGGCTAAGGGAAGCACAGGAAGAGGTCCAAGCCTTTGTCCTGGCCGTTGCTGCATGGACTGACCACCGTTGCGGCCGACGAGAAGAAGAAAGATAAATGCCAGAAGGGCGCTTCTGCAGCAGGCGATAAAGACGCGCGCCACACAGACGCTTCTGTAGCAGGCGATGACGGCGAGCACCAGACGGGCGCTCCTGCAGCAGGCTTACAGACTCAGGCGACGACCGCGCAGTGAGAAAAACAGGTGACACCACCGAGGAAGAGAAAGGCGATGGCCTTGCCAGAATGTCGGCATCGTGGACGAGCCCACCGGAGCACAAGGGAAAACTGCTAGCGACGTCGCTGATGAAGTCATCCAAGCAGGTAGGAGGAGCATCGTGTACGCCCTCACTGGAGCAGGATGTAGCTGTGCCTCCCCAGGTGCACAACTTCTCATAGCCCCCTCTTCAAGGGGTCCCAGACGTCCCCAAAGAGTCCAACAGATGACAGGGGGAGCTTGAGGGAGAAGCATGTGGCCATCAGGGCAAAAATATTGTCAAGTCGATGGGCAATAGAATTCCCCGCAGGGTCACTCACTGGCTGGATCATTCTGTCAAGGTTTGGCGAGCGTCGCTTACGGCGTGGCCCCAACGATGTAGCGAACGGCAGGCGGGATGCAGGTGAAATTAGATTTAATTGCAACAGGAAGCAGGGAACAAACACAGACAGCACACAAAGTAACAGTCTATAAAGTAAAATGATCCAGAAATGAAGGAGGGAACCGGGTAGAACTAAGTAGAACTGTGGAAGTTGCCCTCTCGTGGGTTCCCCTGATCACGACAGATCCTCTTGTGAGCCCGGTAGCCAAGTTTGACAATTGTTTTTATTCGTGCACACGCCACGACAGCACACTGCTCTGCGACTTTTCAGTCCTTGCTTTGAGTCTTTCTCTTGGCTTGTCTCTCTCTCGCTCCAACTCCCATTCCAACTCCCAACTCCAACCACATGTCTCGTTCCGGCTGCTGCGAATAAGGGCGACAGGTGATTTAGATAACAAGTCCCAGCTGGGCAATCTACTCACCTGCCGCTGGCTTCGAGGCCGGTCCTTATACACCCCGCTCCGCGGCAGGCTCGCAGACCACGCCCCCTCCTCCACAATAACTAATTATCATTTAGCATCAGGTGTGCTCGAATCTGACAGGGTATGAAACTAAAAGTAAACACACAGACCAAACGGGAAAGACCGACAAACAAGTTACATAATAAGCGAAATAATTATTCGACGTTTACTTGCAAA
>NC_084553.2:5200950-5210950 GCF_033978685.3 Nerophis lumbriciformis
ATATGTTTGTGTGTGTATATATGAGTGTACATATATATATATATATATATATATATATACATGTATGTGTGTACATAAGTGTATATATGTATGTGTGTATATAGGTTTGTGTGTGTATATATGAGTGTACATATATATATATATATATATATATATATGTACAAATATATATATATATATATTACATTTTTATTATTTATGTATTTATATATATACATATACATACATACATATGTACATAGATACACATTACACACACACATATATATGTATATATATATATATATATATATATATATATATAAATATAATGTGTATCTATGTGTATATGTATGTATGTATGTGTATGCATATATATATATACATATATATATATATATATATATATACATGTATATATATATATATATATATATATAAAAATAAATAAATAATAAAAAAAAAAAATATATATAATGTGTATCTATGTATATATGTATGTGTGTGTATATATATATATATAAATAAATAAATAATGACAAAAATATATATATATAAATAATGTGTATCTCTATGTATATATGTATGTGTGTGTATGTATATTTCTATATAAATAAATACATAATAATACCAAGAGAATATATATAATATATATATATATATATATATATTTTTTTTTTTTTAATATATATATACTGTATATATATAAAAATATATAAAAATATATATATATTTTTGTATGTATATATATATATATATATATATATATACATATATATATATATATATATATATATATACATATATATATATATACACATATATATATATATATATATATTTATATATATATATATAAATGATACATTTATTTATTTATCATTTATATAAATATATATATATATATATATATATATATATATATATATATATATATATATATATATATATATATATATATATATATATATATATATATACATATGTTTTTTTGCGTACTCACTCATGCTGCCAGATATTTACACTATAATGTGTAGCTGGTAAACCTATACTGCTACACAAGCTGCACACTGACTTCTCTAAAGTATCCCCAGTTATGCAAGCTTTAAATCGCCTGTTGTCATCCTTTTGTTTCGTGTCATATTTCAAGAGCTCAGAAACGTACACCTGCAAGTGTGTGTGTGTGTGTGTGTGTGTGAGCGTGTGTTGCCAAGTGAAGCGTTCCCATGCAACATGTAGGCCAGAGGAAGTTTATGTTACAGGAATCAGAAACACTAAACTCAACATTTATGTTTTGACAACACTCTCTGTTGTCCCTCTTCTGTTTGCTTTCACACACACACACACACACACACACACACACACACACACACACACACACACACACACACACACACACACATACACACACACACACACACACACACACACACATACACCCAAACACACTTCAGTACAGGGGAAGGTGGACACGCCCACACACACACACACATACACACGCTGGGGTCAAGGGTCAGTGGGTCAGTGGGTTGACTTGTGTGTTGAGTGTGATGTCCTCCAGTGGGCCGCTTAAGACTTTTGAGGAGAATTGAAGACGACTGGAACAAGTCGGTGCCTCTTTCATGTGAAGACTTGCTACCTCTGCCAAGCACAGAGGGGACATAGTTGATACAAAAGTTGTTTTTATTTAATTAAATAATTAATAATTAATTCAAATATAAATAATTTAGATATTATTATATGATTTATGTCAGACACGCATCCATTAGGAGCCTTTGTTTGCTTACTTATAACGAGCCTGGCTTCAAAACCTGCTGACGGCTCTGTTTCCAACTTTATTCAAAGGTCCTTAAATGCACCGCAGTTATGTAAAATGGAATCTTGAATTTATAATAATAATAATGATAGATTTTATTTGTAAAAAGCACTTTACATTGAGCAAACAACCTCAAAGTGCTAGAGTGAATAAAAAAAAAAAAAAAAAAAAAAAAAAAAAAAGAATTAAAAAAAATTACAAAAAATAAAAAACAAATAAAATACATTTAGAAAATGAAAAATAATAAAAAATAAAAAATAAAAAGATAATACAAATAAAAACTAGAACAGCCTAATAGCTAGAACTAGTATGCATATATCTAAAAAAAAAAGGCTTCATCCGATGCTCCCACAAATAGATGCGCGGATAGGCAATTATTTCATCCGCAACCGCATCAGAAAGTCGTCAACCATCCGCCATCCACCCGATGTAACATTTGATCAGAACCGCACCCGCCCGCACCCGCCCGTTGTTATATATCTAATATAGACGATGCACGGCATTAGTGAGGTTATAAAGCTTTTGCCTGTTAAAGAAAGGAAACTGATCCAATGCAGCACGGACATTCGCGTGCCACGCTGTCACGACCCAGACGCACACCAGTGCGCAATCATATGGGAGCCGCGCTGAGCGCACCTCCAAGCGCATCTCGCTGCCGGCGACGGCCGGGTATGGGCCCGACGCTCCAGCGCCATCCATTTTCAGGACTAGTTGATTCGGCAGGTGGGTTGTTACACACTCCTTAGCGGGTTCCGACTTCCATGGCCACCGTCCTAGCTGCTGTCTATATCAACCAGGGTGAGCCCCACCCCTTTTGTGAGCGCACTGCGTGCGGAGTGACCCCTGTTACGCGCCCCCGGCAACAGGGGTGGCGGGCAGGTAAGCTGCGCGGGCGGAGCGCGCGGAGTGACCCCTGTTACGAGCCTGGGGGGCAGGTAAGCTGCTTACCTGCTGCGCGTGACGCCGGCCGCGGCGAAGGCGGACGAGACGGGGTGTCGGTGCGGTGAGCGCGGTGGTGACCCTGGACGTGCGTCGGGCCCTTCTCGCGGATCGCCTCAGCTACGGCTCCCGGTGGGGCCCTCTCGGGGGAAGGGGCCTCGGTCCCGGACCCCGGCGAGGCGTCCCTTCTCCGCTCCGTAAAAGTGTTTTTTCTTCTGTTGTGGCATATGCTGCAGGTGCCTGCTCGTTTTTCGTATGTGGGTAACAACATTTAACTATGTATATATATTTCCCAATTGGTTTAACTGCCACCCGCCTGAATCTATTCAAAATATAATTTTTTTTATTTCAACCGCCCGACCCGACCCGACCCGACCCGACCCGACCCGACCCGCGGATAAAATCTAATTTTTTAAAATTTCATCCGCCCGATCCGCGGATAATCCGCGGACTCCGCGGTTGTGCCCGCAAACCGCGTATCTCTAATTTGAACCTTTCTTCTTTCAGCTCCTCCTGGTCCACTAATGTGTGAACGCTTGAGTGGGAGCTTCGATGTTGTTACGACGTCTGTGTCCACTGAACAGTCCACAAAAGTTTAACGCTGGCTTCGCTGCTCCCAGGAGGAATGAAGCATTTTGCTTCCTTTTAAAGGATGTAAACATCCACCATTCGACTCAAACAACAATCATTCCATCTCACATTTTAATACCTCGTCTTTTATAACTGGCAGATTTAAATGAAAGAAGAAAATATTTGCATATTTACAAAAATATTGACATTATTTATTATATATGTATTTATATTATTATATATCAAATATAACATGACTAAATATTAGTAACACAATATTTTCAAATGGGCCCCCCATTGGTTTTGGCCCTTTTTGGGCGGGTTGATGTGTGAGGGAGCAGGGTTGGGGTGGGGGCGGGGTTGTATAATGTAGCCCGGAAGAGTCAGGGCTGCATGGGATTCTGGGTATTTGTTCTGTTGTGTTTATGTTGTGTTAAGGTGCAGATGTTCTCCCGAAATGTGTTTGTCATTCTTGTTTGGTTTTGGTTCAAAGTGTGGCGCATTATTAGTAAGAGTGTTAAAGTTGTTTTATATGGCCACCGTCAGTGTAACCTGTGTGGCTGTTGACCAAGTATGCCTTGCTGTCACATACGTGTGAAGCAGAAGATGCATACAACAAGAGTCTGGGCTGGCACGTCGTCTATACATATTGTAGATGGCAATAAATGCTGTACCATCATGGCACGCCCTTATTAATATTGTAAGGGTGAAAATCTGAGAAAATATTAATCCCGGGTGTTATCTGCGAGAGGCACTGAACTCCGGAAATCTCCCGGGAAAATCGGGGGGTCGGCAAATATGCAGCTGAGCCGCATCAGAGTGATCAAAGAGCCGCATGCGGCTCCGGAGCCGCGGGTTGCTGACCCCTGCCCTAAACCTAACCCTAACCCTAACCCTAACCCTAAAGCCTAACCCTAACCCTATGTTTCCTGCCACATCATTTTATGTTTCCCGCCACATCAATTTATGTTTCCTGCCACATAATTTTATGTTTCCCGCCACATCATTTTATGTTTCCCGCCACATCAATTTATGTTTCCCGCAACATCAATTTATGTTTCCCGCCACAGCAATTCATGTTTCCCGCCACGTCATTTTATGTTTCCCGCCACATCATTTTGTTTGGCCCGCCACATCAATTTATGTTTCCCGCCACATCATTTTGTTAGGCCCGCCACATCAATTTATATTTCCAGCCACATCATTTTATGTTTCCCGCCACATCAATATCTGTTTCCCACCACATCAATTTCTGTTTCCCGCCACATCATTTTATGTTTCCCGCCACATAATTTTATGTTTCCCGCCACATCATTTTATGTTTCCCGCCACATCATTTTGTTTGGCCCGCCACATCAATTTACATTTCCCGCCACATCAATTTATGTTTCCTGACACATAATTGTATGTTTCCCTCCACAACAATTTATGTTTCTTGCCACATCATTTTATGTTTCCCGCCACATAAATATATGTTTCCCGCCACATCAATTTATGTTTACCACCACATCAATTTATGTTTCTCGCCACATCATTTTGTGTTTCCCGCCAAATCATTTTATGTTTCCCGCCACATCAATTTATGTTTCCCGCCACATCATTTTATGTTTCCCGCCACATCATTTTGTTTGGCCCGCCACATCAATTTATGTTTCCCGCCACATCAATTTATGTTTACCACCACATCAATTTATGTTTCACGCCATTTCATTTTATGTTTCCCGCCACATCAATTTCTGTTTCCCACCACATCATTTTATGTTTCCCGCCACATCATTTTATGTTTCCCGCCACATAATTGTATGTTTCCCACCACATCAATTTATGTTTGGCCCGCCACATAAATATATGTTTCCCGCCACATCAATTTATGTTTACCACCACATCAATTTATGTTTCTCGCCACATCATTTTGTGTTTCCCGCCAAATCATTTTATGTTTCCCGCCACATCAATTTATGTGTCCCGCCACATCATTTTATGTTTCCCGCCACATCATTTTGTTTGGCCCGCCACATCAATTTATATTTCCCGCCACATCAATTTATGTTTCCTGCCACTTCAATTTATGTTTCCCTCCACATCATTTTATGTTTCTTGCCACATCAATTTATGTTTCCCCGCCACATAATTTTATGTTTCCCACCACATCATTTTATGTTTCCTGCCACCTCAATTTATGTTTCCCTCCACATCAATTTGTTTCCCGCCACATCATTTTGTTTGGCCCGCCACATCAATTTATATTTCCCGCCACATCAATTTATGTTTCCTGCCACATCAATTTATATTTCCCGCCACATCAATTTATGTTTCCCGCCACATCATTTTATGTTTCTTGCCACATCATTTTATGTTTCCCACCACATCATTTTATGTTTCTCACCACATCAATTTATGTTTGGCCCGCCACATCAATTTATGTTTCCCGCCACATCAATTTATGTTTCCCGCCACTTCAATTTCTGTTTCCCACCACATCAATTTATGTTTCCCGCCACATCATTTTGTGTTTCCCGCCAAATCATTTTGTGTTTCCCGCCACATCAATTTATGTTTCCTGCCACATCATTTTGTTAGGCCCGCCACATCAATTTATGTTTCCCGCCAAATCAATTTATGTTTACCACCACATCAATTTATGTTTCCCGCCACATCATTTTGTGTTTCCCGCCAAATTATTTTGTGTTTCCCGCCACATCAATTTATGTTTCCCGCCACATCATTTTATGTTTCCCGCCACATCATTTTGTTAGGCCCGCCACATCATTTTATGTTTCCCGCCACCTCATTTTGTTTGGCCCGCCACATTAATTTATGTTTCCCGCCAGATCATTTTATGTTTCCCGCCACATTATTTTGTTAGACCCGCCACATCAATTTATGTTTCCTGCCACATCAATTTTCTTTGGCCCGCCACATTAATTTATGTTTCCTGCCACAACATTTTATGTTTCCCGCCACATAATTCATTTACATTTATATTCACTGTCCATTAGGGAGCAAGTGACATAATTGTGGTTAATAGTGGCCCTTGCAGTGATTGTGTGTGTGTGTGTGTGCGTGCGTGTGTGTGTGTGTGTGTGCGTGCGTGTGTGTGTGTGTGTGTGTGTGTGTGTGTGTGTGTGTGTGTGTGTGTGTGTGTGTGTGTGTGTCTCCCGCAGTCAGGTCTGATCCGCGTGTCCGAGCATGAGTACTTGATCTCTCCTCTACCTCAGCATCTGGCCAGACGTCACAACTTCAGCGCGCCCGAAGGCCACCGGCCCCACGTGCTCTACAAGCGCTCCGCCCAGCACGCCGTCCACCACCCGGCCGGCGACGGCGCTCCGTCCGCGCCCGCCGGCCGTCGCCACGACGACCCACGCCCAGGCCCGCCTAAGCCACACTTCTGCGGGCGCCGCAAGCAATGTATGTAAGGGACTTCCTTTTCCTACTTTGAGCAGACAACAACTGTCATCAAAAGCATTTGTATGGACAGCTGCGGCTGTGGGCAACCTCCAGATGTATTTTTATTTAACTTACTTAATGAGTGGTCAGCATTCAGCTCTGCATGCACTTTAAAATGTTGTCGTACTGCTAAAATCACCACGTCAGCGCTAATACTGCTAATAATACTGCTAATAATACTGCATATTACTTAGCAGTGTTGTACAATAAATGCTCAACTTTCTCATGTCCACGTCACCATGAAAGGTTATGCAAATTGTCCATAAAGGCTCAACTTTCTCATGTCCACGTCACCATGAAAGGTCATGCAAATTGTCCATAAAGGCTCAACTTTCTCATGTCCACGTCACCATGAAAGGTCATGCAAATTGTCCATAAAGGCTCAACTTTCTCATGTCCACGTCACCATGAAAGGTCGTGCAAATTGTCCATAAAGGCTCAACTTTCTCATGTCCACGTCACCATGAAAGGTGATGCAAATTGACGCCCTAACAAGCTATCTAGCGTCCTGTTAGCTACTATCTTGATTGTCAACCCGTGCAGTCCAGCCCTGTTCATGACCAACTACGATACCAGTGCTAGCCATTGAGCTCGAAGCCTGCCTGTCTCATTGTCCAGCTCTGCTCTTGAGGCGTCGGGGAGTGAGGCGTACACGGCGTGCTATGGCACAGCCACGTTAGCTGGTGTGTTCGGGCCGCGTGAACGTTAGTAAACCTCACTCCCCGACGACGTCAAGAGCAGTGCTGGCTAGCGAGTTGGCTTTTAGCTCGGTAGCTAGCGCGCTGGTCGCTCATGCGGTCGACCCACTGGCATCTGTCGCTTTCCATTTTAGTTAGCTAGCAAGCTATCTTCCAGGGTAATTACCGAAATAAACCATCCATTAATGTCCGAGTGAAATTGTCCTATGCCATCTTTCAGAGACTTATGCCATCTTTCACACTTATGCTATCTTTCAGAGACTTATGCCATCTTTCACACTTATGCCATCTTTAGAGACTTATGCCATCTTTCACACTTATGCCATCTTTCAGAGACTTATGCCATTTTTCACACTTATGCCATCTTTCAGAGACTTATGCCATCTTTCAGAGACATTTTGGTAGCACTTATGCCATCTTTCAGAGACTTATGCCATCTTTCAGAGACGTTTTGGTAGCACTTATGCCATCTTTCAGAGATGTATGCCATCTTTCAAAGATTTATGCCATCTTTCAGAGATTTATGCCATCTTTCAGAGACTTATGCCATCTTTCAGAGACATTTTGGTAGCACTTATGCCATCTTTCAGAGACTTATGCCATCTTTCAGAGACGTTTTGGTAGCACTTATGCCATCTTTCAGAGATTTATGCCATCTTTCAGAGATTTATGCCATCTTTCAAAGATTTATGCCATTTTTCAGAGATTTATGCCATCTTTCAGAGACTTATGCCATCTTTCAGAGACGTTTTGGTAGCACTTATGCCATCTTTAGAGACTTATGCCATCTTTCACACTTATGCCATCTTTCAGAGACTTATGCCATCTTTCACACTTATGCCATCTTTCAGAGACTTATGCCATCTTTCAGAGACGTTTTGGTAGCACTTATGCCATCTTTCAGAGACTTATGCCATCTTTCAGAGACGTTTTGGTAGCACTTATGCCATCTTTCAGAGACGTTTTGGTAGCACTTATGCCATCTTTCAGAGACTTATGCCATCTTTCAGAGACTTATGCCATCTTTCAGAGACGTTTTGGTAGCACTTATGCCATCTTTCAGAGACATTTTGCTAGCACTTATGCCATCTTTCAGAGACGTTTTGATAGCACTTATGCCATTTTTCAGAGATTTATGCCATCTTTCAGAGATTTATGCCATCTTTCAGAGATTTATGCCATCTTTCAGAGATTATGCCATCTTTCAGAGACCTATGCCATCTTTCAGAGACGTTTTGGTAGCATTTATGCCATCTTTCAGAGACTTATGCCATCTTTCAGAGACTTATGCCATCTTTCAGAGACGTTTTGGTAGCACTTATGCCATCTTTCAGAGATGTATGCCATCTTTCAAAGATTTATGCCATCTTTCAGAGATTTATGCCATCTTTCAGAGACTTATGCCATCTTTCAGAGACATTTTGGTAGCACTTATGCCATCTTTCAGAGACTTATGCCATCTTTCAGAGACGTTTTGGTAGCACTTATGCCATCTTTCAGAGATTTATGCCATCTTTCAGAGTTTTATACCATCTTTCAGAGATTATGCCATCTTTCAGAGATTCATGCCATCTTTCAGAGATTTATGCCATCTTTCAGATTTATGCCATCTTTCAGAGATTTATGCCATCTTTCAGAGAGGTTTTGGTAGCATTTATGCCATCTTTCAGAGATGTATGCCATCTTTCAGAGATTTATGCCATCTTTCAGAGATGTATGCCATCTTTCAGAGATTTATGCCATCTTTCAGAGATTATGCCATCTTTCAGAGATTTATGCCATCTTTCAGAGATTATGCCATCTTTCAGATTTATGCCATCTTTCAGAGATTTATGCCATCTTTCAGAGATTTATGCCATCTTTCAGAGATTATTCCATCTTTCAGAGATTTATGTCATCTTTCAGAGATGTATGCCATCTTTCAGAGATTTATGCCATCTTTCAGAGATTATGCCATCTTTCAGAGATTTATGCCATCTTTCAGAGATTATGCCATCTTTCAGAGACCTATGCCATCTTTCAGAGATTTATGCCATCTTTCAGAGATGTTTTGGTAGCACTTATGCCATCTTTCAGAGACTTATGCCATCTTTCAGAGACTTATGCCATCTTTCAGAGACGTTTTGGTAGCACTTATGCCATCTTTCAGAGACTTATGCCATCTTTCAGAGACTTATGCCATCTTTCAGAGACGTTTTGGTAGCACTTATGCCATCTTTCAGAGACGTTTTGGTAGCACTTATGCCATCTTTCAGAGACTTATGCCATCTTTCAGAGACTTATGCCATCTTTCAGAGACGTTTTGGTAGCACTTATGCCATCTTTCAGAGACGTTTTGGTAGCACTTATGCCATCTTTCAGAGACTTATGCCATCTTTCAGAGACTTATGCCATCTTTCAGAGATTTATGCCATCTTTCAGAGACGTTTTGGTAGCACTTATGCCATCTATCAGAGACATTTTGGTAGCACTTCTGCCATTTTTCAGAGACTTATGCCATCTTTCAGAGATGTATGCCATCTTTCAGAGACGTATGCCATCTTTCAGAGAC
>NC_084553.2:5215950-5243450 GCF_033978685.3 Nerophis lumbriciformis
ATACATATATACATACACACATACATATATATATATATACATCTTATATACATAAATACACACATATATATATATATATATGTATATATATACTGTATATACTGTATATATGTATCTATATACATATATATATATATATATGTATGTGTGGGGAAAAAATCACAAGACTATTTCATCTCTACAGGCCTGTTTCATGAGGGGGGGTACCCTCAATCGTCAGGAGATTTTAATGGGAGCATTCGCATACCATGGTTTATATAGGGCACAGAGTGGGTGGGTACAGGCTGGCCTAGGGGCGTGGTGATTGGCTCATGTGTTACCGAGGAGGTGTTTCCGTCTATGGCGGCATGTTGTTACAATTTCGCTGCGCTTGTTGAGGGATGACAGGTCTGGACGGTAAATAATAAACAGTTTCTCTTTCAAGCATAGGTTGCATCTTTTATTACCACTATTGTAAGGTGTGCTGGATGCAAGAATTTGCCATGTTATTGAATATTCAACATTATTGTCTTTGAGGTCCCAAATGTGTTTGCTGAGTTCTGTGGTATTCCGCAGGTTTTGGTTCCTGAAAGAAGCCTTGTGATTGTTCCATCTGGTTTTGAACTCTCCCTCAGTTAATCCTACATATGTGTCGGATGTGTTAATGTCCTTGCGTGTTACCTTAGATTGGTAGACAACTGATGTTTGTAAGCACCCCCCGTTGAGAGGGCAATCAGGTTTCTTTCGACAGTTGCAACCTTTGTTGGTTTTGGAGTCGCTCTGTCCGGGGGCCGACGGCTCATTTGCAATTGTTTTGTTGTGGTTTGAGATGATTTGTCGTATATTGTTCATACAGCTGTAGCTCAATTTAATGTTGTTCTTGTTGAATACTTTTCTTAGGGTGTTGTCTTTGGGAAAGTGTTTGTCAATCAGATTGAGGAATTTGTGTCCAATGTTAGTCGAGACGTTTTTGCTGTATGGGGGGTTGTACCAGATGATGTCGTTTCGTTTTCTGTTCTTTTTCGGTTGGTTTCCTGGCATGGGTTCATAGGTGAGGGTGAAATTGTATCCGCTTTCATCAAGGGCTTTTTGGTACGGGGGGGTTGCTTGGTCAAATTCAGCTTTGCTAGATGACAGCATCGATAGCCTTTTATTGATTCCGGTAGGTATTCTTTTCGTGGTGGTGGGTGGGTGGTTGCTGTCATGGTGCACGTATTGGAGTGTTGTGTTGGGTTTCGTGAATGGTTGGTAGCTGTTATTTCTCAGGTTGAAAGTGACGTCGAGGAAGTTGACGGTTTGCTTGTTGGCTTCAATCGTGATCCGTAGGCCGTTCTCTTTGAAAATTTGGCATATGCGCTTCTTGGTATTCTCGCTGCTCCTTGGCGAGGCGCGACACACTGCCAGTCCGTCATCACGGTAAATACCAAGGTTCAGATTGAGGCTGGCGAGCTGGGAGAGGAGGAAACTCCCAACGAGTTCACACGTTTCTGCTCCGTCAAAACTTCCCATAGTGACGTCAAATGTTGCATTGTTCTTTTTTTGCCATGGTGTACTGTTGTGGATGAGAATCTGTATAAATATATATATATATATATATATATATATATATATATATATATATATATATATATATATATATATATATATATATATATATATATATATATATATATATAGTATATATATAGTTATATATATAGTTATATATATAAATTCACATTGTTCAATTTCAACCCAAAAAAACAAACTAATAATACTGGACTCTAATACTTATTAGACCTAATTTAACACTTAACATTTAGGCCCAAAATATGTAGATCGGCTTTTAAAAACACAGGGATGTAGTAAAGCCGCATTATTTGAATCGCAATGTGGCGAGGGATGACTCTATTGTGTACTTTATCCACTTTTGACGTACACACTGTGAATGTGCACTTGTCCAATGTAACATACATCACATACGTGACGTAACAGTAAGGAGTGGGACAACACTAGCATAGCTATGTTAGCCACATGCTAACATCACATTTTGACCAGCGGCATCATGCTAGGCTAGCATAGTAAATACTAAAACCTCCAACTCTCATGTTTTCAGCTGTAAGAAGGATAGTGGGCGGGGGCTCCTGGCGACTTTTTAAGACGTATAGAGAAGCCTTACTTTTTAGTTTCACTGGGATGGACTCCCATCTTTTCCGTGACCCTGAGAAAATGGAAGAATGGATGGAGCAAACTCTTATAATTGCCGGAAAGTCTGAAGCGTCCTTCAGAGGAGAGCCGTGTCTGTCATTTGGGTCTAGACTGCGGCGGAAGACATTTTTTTATTCCTGTTATTTTGGTTTGGATCAAGACTGAAAGGTCTGACCGAGCAAGGTAGATGTGGAAAGACACCCTTAAGGAGTCATTTTGCATGCCACCCATAAGGATGAGACTTCTTTGTATGTGGAAGTTATTCGCAGTAAAGATCAATCCAATATTCACATTTTTAAGCATACCAGTATCGGCCTTTTTTGTCGATATCAGCCCTATTTTTTTCTTATTTTTTTTCCAACTACATCTGCAGCTACAATAAATACAGATTTGATACAAGTATCTAGTATTTAAAAAAATAAACAATTAGTGAAGTAGATTGTAGCCAGAATTTGCAATTTTGGTTGGAACGCCCTATGTGCGCCACCCACTAAACCGCCGATACGTGAAACACTGGAATGTCCAGGGTGTGTAGAGTGTGTGGATGTTGGAACGGTTAGAATCGGTTGAGAAATGTGGGATATAGAGAGGTTTGTATATTGCCCATTCATTTTTAATGGAGGGGGGGAAATTCCTGGTAATTCCGGGTAATCAGGGGATTTTTTTGGAAACAAGCTGTCTAGAATGTCCAAGGTGAGTGGAGTGGGTGGATGTTGGAACGGTTCAGATCGGATGAGAAATGTGGTATACGCAGTCGATTGTTTATTCATTCATTCATTTTCAAGGGGGAGAAAATTCCAGGAAAACCGGGAATATCAGAAGACTAGTGTGTGTGTGGATGGTTGAAAGGTTGGGATGGGGTTTAAAAACTGTGCACAGTTTTGGGCATTGTGGAACTTTGAACATGTCCATTCATTGGAATAGGAATTTCCTGGAAATTTGAGAAGTTTGGGAAAACTAGGAACTTTTGGAAATATTGGTACAAGCGCAATTGTCCTAGATGATATGAATGTGTTGGTTTTGGAATTTTTGGAATCGGTTGAAAAATGTTGACTTAAGACTGGGTATTTTGGAATTCCTGGAATTTCAGGATAAGCGGGAATTTGTACAGAAAAAAAAAAAAGAGCATTTGAGAGTCTCATCTAAGAGAAATGGTTTGAAGGTGGAATGGTCAAAATCGGTTGAAAAATGTGGTCTGTGAAAACTTTCCAGGAAGAGATGAAAATAGAGCTTTGGTAAAACCGGGAATTTTGGGAATTCCTAGAATTTTTTGAACTTGGAAAATAGTAGTTTGATTGTGTGGATGTTAGAATGGTTCAAATCGGATGAGAAGTGTGGGATACGCAGTCAGTTGTATATTCATCTATTCATTGTCAAGGAGGAGAAAATTCCGGGAAAACCGGGAATTTTGGTAACGGAAAACATTTTTTGCGTTCGCTATATCGGAAGAGTAGTGTGTGTGGATGGTTGAAAGGTTGGGATGGGGTTTAAAAATGGTGCACAATGTTGGGCATTGTAGAACTTTGAATATGTCCATTCATTGGAATAGGAATTTGCTGGAAATTTGAGAAGTTCGGGAAAACTAGGAACTTTTGGAAATATTGGTACTAGCGCAATTGTCCTAGATGATATGAATGTGTTGGTTTTGGAATTTTTGGAATCGGTTGAAAAATGTTGACTTAAGACTGGGTATTTCGGAATTCCTGGAATTTCAGGATAAGCGGGAATTTGTAAAAAAAAAAAAAAAAAGAGCATTTGAGAATCTCATCTAAGAGAAATGGTTTGAAGGTGGAATGGTCAAAATCGGTTGAAAAATGTGGTCTGTGAAAACTTTCCAGGAAGAGATGAAAATAGAGCTTTGGTAAAATCGAGAATTTTGGGAATTCCTGGAATTTTTTGAACTTGGAAAATAGCAGTTTGATTGTCCAATGTGAGGGGAGTGTGTGGATGTTGGAATGGTTCAAATCGGATGAGAAGTGTGGGATACGCAGTCAATTGTATATTCATCTATTCATTGTCAAGGAGGAGAAAATTCCGGGAAAACCGGGAATTTCAGGAACGGAAAACATTTTTTGCGTTCGCTATATCGGAAGAGTAGTGTGTGTGGATGGTTGAAAGGTTGGGATGGGGTTTAAAAACGGTGCACAGTTTTGGGCATTGTAGAACTTTGAATATGTCCATTCATTGGAATAGGAATTTCCTGGAAATTTGAGAAGTTTGGGAAAACTAGGAACTTTTGGAAGTATTGGTACTAGCACAATTGTCCTAGATGTTGTGAATGTGTTGGTTTTGGAATTTTTGGAATCGGTTGAAAAATGTTGACTTAAGACTGGGTATTTCGGAATTCCTGGAATTTCAGGATAAGCGGGAATTTGTACAGAAAAAAAAAAAAGAGCATTTGAGAATCTCATCTAAGAGAAATGGTTTGAAGGTGGAATGGTCAAAATCTGTTGAAAAATGTGGTCTGTGAAAACTTTCCAGGAAGAGATGAAAATAGAGCTTTGGTAAAATCGAGAATTTTGGGAATTCCTGGAATTTTTTGAACTTGGAAAATAGCAGTTTGATTGTCCAATGTGAGGGGAGTGTGTGGATGTTAGAATGGTTCAAATCGGATGAGAAGTGTGGGATATGCAGTCAGTTGTATATTCATCCATTCATTGTCAAGGAGGAGAAAATTCCGGGAAAACCGGGAATTTTGGGAACGGAAAACATTTTTTGCGTTCGCTATATCGGAAGAGTAGTGTGTGTGGATGGTTGAAAGGTTGGGATCGGGTTTAAAAATGGCGCAACATTTTGGGCATTGTAGAACTTTGAATATGTTCATTCATTGGAATAGGAATTTCCTGGAAATTTTAGAAGTTCGGGAAAACTAGGAACTTTTGGAAATATTGGTACTAGCACAATTGTCCTAGATGATATGAATGTGTTGGTTTTGGAATTTTTGGAATCGGTTGAAAAATGTTGACTTAAGACTGGGTATTTCGGAATTCCTGGAATTTCAGGATAAGCGGGAATTTGTACAAAAAAAAAAGAGCATTTGAGAGTCTCATCTAAGAGAAATGGTTTGAAGATGGAATGGTCCAAATCGGTTGAAAAATGTGGTCTGTGAAAACTTTCCAGGAAGAGATGAAAATAGAGCTTTGGTAAAACCGGGAATTTTGGGAATTCCTGGAATTTTTTGAACTTGGAAAATAGCAGTTTGATTGTCCAATGTGAGGGGAGTGTGTGGATGTTAGAATGGTTCAAATGGGATGAGAAGTGTGGGATACGCAGTCAATTGTATATTCATCCATTCATTGTCAAGGAGGAGAAAATTCCGGGAAAACCGGGAATTTTGGGAACGGAAAACATTTTTTGCGTTCGCTATATCGGAAGAGTAGTGTGTGTGGATGGTTGAAAAGTTGGGATGGGGTTTAAAAACGGTGCACAATTTTGGGCATTGTAGAACTTTGAATATGTCCATTCATTGGAATAGGAATTTCCTGGAAATTTGAGAAGTTCGGGAAAACTAGGAACTTTTGGAAATATTGGTACTAGCACAATTGTCCTAGATGATATGAATGTGTTGGTTTTGGAATTTTTGGAATCGGTTGAAAAATGTTGACTTAAGACTGGGTATTTCGGAATTCCTGGAATTTCAGGATAAGCGGGAATTTGTACAAAAAAAAAAAGAGCATTTCATTTGAGAGTCTCATCTAAGAGAAATGGTTTGAAGGTGGAATGGTCCAAATCGGTTGAAAAATGTGGTCTGTGAAAACTTTCCAGGAAGAGATGAAAATAGAGCTTTGGTAAAACCAGGAATTTTGGAAATTCCTGGAATTTTTGGAACTTGGAAAATAGCAGTTTGATTCTGGGAATTCCTGGAATTTTTTGAACTTGGAAAATAGTAGTTTGATTGTCCAATGTGAGGGGAGTGTGTGGATGTTGGAATGGTTCAAATCGGATGAGAAGTGTGGGATTCGCAGTCAATTGTATATTCATCCATTCATTGTCAAGGAGGAGAAAATTCCAGGAAAACCGGGAATTTTGGGAACGGAAAACATTTTTTTGCGTTTGCTATATCGGAAGAGTAGTGTGTGTGGATGGTTGAAAGGTTGGGACCGGGTTTAAAAATGGCGCAACATTTTGGGCATTGTAGAACTTTGAATATGTCCATTCATTTAAATGGAAATTTCCTGGAAATTTGAGCATTTCGGGAAAACTGGGAACTTTTGAATATATTGATACTAGCACTATTGTCCTAGATGATATGATGGTTTTGGAATTTTTGGAATCGGTTGAAAAATGTTGACTTAAGAATGGGTATTTTGGAATTCCTGGAATTTCAGGAAAACCGGGAATTTGTACGAAAAAAATAGGAGCGTTTGAGTGTCCCAACTAAGAGAAATGGTTTTAAGGTGAAACGGTTGAAAAATGCCGAGTGTGAAAACTTTCCAGGAAGAGGTGAAAATAGAGCTTTTGTAAAACCGAGAATTCTGGGAATTCCTGGAATTTTTTGGAACTTGTAAAATAGTAGTTTGATTGTCCAAGGTGAGTAGAGTGTGTGGATGTTGGAATGGTTCAAATCGGATGAGAAATGTGGGATACGTTTTTGTATATTCATCCATTCATTATCAAGGAGGAGAAAAATTCCGGAAAAACCGGGAATTTTGGGAACGGAAACATTTTTTTGCGTTCGCTATATCGGAAGAGTAGTGTGTGTGGATGGTTGGGGTTTAAAAATGGCGCAAAATTTTGGGCATTGTAGAACTTTGAATATGTCCATTCATTGGAATGGGAATTTCCTGGAAATTTGAGCATTTCTGGAAAACTGGGAACTTTTGAATATATTGATACTAGCACTATTGTCCTAGATGATATGATGGTTTTGGAATTTTTGGAATCGGTTGAAAAATGTTGACTTAAGAATGGGTATTTTGGAATTCCTGGAATTTCAGGAAAACCGGGAATTTGCACAAAAAAAAAATAATAGAAGCATTTGAGAGTCCCAACTAAGAGAAATGGGTTGAAGGTGGAATGGTCAAAAACGGTTGAAAAATGTGGTCTGTGAAAACTTTCCAGGAAGAGGTGAAAATAAGGAATTCTGGGAATTCCTGGAATTTTTTGAACTTGGAAAATAGTAGTTTGATTGTCCAATGTGAGGGGAGTGTGTGGATGTTGGAATGGTTCAAATCGGATGAGAAGTGTGGGATACGCAGTCAATTGTATATTCATCCATTCATTGTCAAGGAGGAGAAAATTCCGGGAAAACCGGGAATTTTGGGAACGTAAAACATTTTTTTGCGTTCGCTATATCGGAAGAGTAGTGTGTGTGGATGGTTGGGGTTTAAAAATGGCGCAAAATTTTGGGCATTGTAGAACTTTGAATATGTCCATTCATTGGAATGGGAATTTCCTGGAAATTTGAGAATTTCGGGAAAACTGGGAACTTTTGAATATATATTGATACTAGGACTATTGTCCTAGATGATATGATGGTTTTGGAATTTTTGGAATCGGTTGAAAAATGTTGACTTAAGAATGGGTATTTTGGAATTCCTGGAATTTCAGGAAAACCGGGAATTTGTACAAAAAAAAAAAAAAAAGAGAATTTGAGTGTCTCAATTTAGAGAAATGGTTTTAAGGTGAAACGGTTGAAAAATGCAATGTGTGAAAACTTTCCAGGAAGAGGTGAAAATAGGGCTTTTGTAAAACCGAGAATTCTGGGAATTCCTGGAATTTTTTGGAACTTGTAAAATAGTAGTTTAATTGTCCAAAGTGAGTAGAGTGTGTGGATATTGGAATGGTTAAAATCGGATGAGAAATGTGGGATACGTTTTTGAATATTCATCCATTCATTATCAAGGAGGAGAAAAATTCCAGGAAAACCGGGAATTTTGGGAACGGAAAACATTTTTTTGCGTTCGCTATATCGGAAGAGTAGTGTGTGTGGATGGTTGGGGTTTAAAAATGGCGCAACATTTTGGGCATTGTAGAACTTTGAATATGTCCATTCATTGGAATGGGAATTTCCTGGAAATTTGGGCATTTCGGGAAAACTGGGAACTTTTGAATATATTGATACTAGCACTATTGTCCTAGATGATATGATGGTTTTGGAATTTTTGGAATCGTTTGAAAAATGTTGACGGGTATTTTGGAAATCCTGGAATTTCAGGAAACCCGGGAATTTGTTCAAAAAAAAATAATAGAAGCGTTTGAGAGTCCCAACTAAGAGAAATGGGTTGAAGGTGGAATGGTCAAAAACGGTTGAAAAATGTGGTCTGTGAAAACTTTCCAGGAAGAGGTGAAAATAAGGAATTCTGGGAATTCCTGGAATTTTTTTGAACTTGGAAAATAGTAGTTTGGTTGTCCAATGTGAGGGGAGTGTGTGGATGTTGGAATGGTTCAAATCGGATGAGAAGTGTGGGATACGCAGTCAATTGTATATTCATCCATTCATTGTCAAGGAGGAGAAAATTCCAGGAAAACCGGGAATTTTGGGAACGGAAAACATTTTTTTGCGTTCGCTATATCGGGAGAGTAGTGTGTGTGGATGGTTGGGGTTTAAAAATGGCGCAAAATTTTGGGCATTGTAGAACTTTGAATATGTCCATTCATTGGAATGGGAATTTCCTGGAAATTTGAGCATTTCGCGAAATTTGGGAACTTTTGAATATATTGATACTAGCACTATTGTCCTAGATGATATGATGGTTTTGGAATTTTTGGAATCGGTTGAAAAATGTTGACTTAAGAATGGGTATTTTGGAATTCCTGGAATTCCAGGAAAACCGGGAATTTGTACAAAAAAAAACAATAGAAGCGTTTGAGAGTCCCAACTAAGAGAAATGGGTTGAAGGTGGAATGGTCAAAAACGGTTGAAAAATGTGGTCTGTGAAAACTTTCCAGGAAGAGGTGAAAATAAGGAATTCTGGGAATTCCTGGAATTTTTTTAACTTGGAAAATAGTAGTTTGAGTGTCCAATGTGAGGGGAGTGTGTGGATGTTGGAATGGTTCAAATCGGATGAGAAGTGTGGGATATTTGTCAATTGTATATTCATCCATTCATTGTCAAGGAGGAGAAAATTCCAGGAAAACCGGGAATTTTGGGAACGGAAAACATTTTTTTGCGTTCGCTATATCGGAAGAGTAGTGTGTGTGGATGGTTGGGGTTTAAAAATGGCGCAAAATTTTTGGGCATTGTAGAACTTTGAATATGTCCATTCATTGGAATGGGAATTTCCTGGAAATTTGAGCATTTCGGGAAAACTGGGAACTTTTGAATATATTGATACTAGCACTATTGTCCTAGATGATATGATGGTTTTGGAATTTTTGGAATCGGTTGAAAAATGTTGACCTAAGAATGGGTATTTTGGAATTCCTGGAATTTCAGGAAAACCGGGAATTTATACAAAAAAAAATAATAATAGAAGCGTTTGAGAGTCCCAACTAAGAGAAATGGGTTGAAGGTGGAATGGTCAAAAACGGTTGAAAAATGTGGTCTGTGAAAACTTTCCAGGAAGAGGTGAAAATAAGGAATTCTGGGAATTCCTGGAATTTTTTTTAACTTGGAAAATAGTAGTTTGATTGTCCAATGTGAGGGGAGTGTGTGGATGTTGGAATGGTTCAAATCGGATGAGAAGTGTGGGATACGCAGTCAATGGTATATTCATCCATTCATTGTCAAGGAGGAGAAAATTCCGGGAAAACCGGGAATTTTGGGAACGGAAAACATTTTTTTTGCGTTCGCTATATCGGAAGAGTAGTGTGTGTGGATGGTTGGGGTTTAAAAATGGCGCAACATTTTGGGCATTGTAGAACTTTGAATATGTCCATTCATTGGAATGGGAATTTCCTGGAAATTTGAGCATTTTGGGAGAACTGGGAACTTTTGAATATATTGATACTAACACTATTGTCCTAGATGATATGATGGTTTTGGAATTTTTGGAATCGGTTGAAAAATGTTGACTTAAGAATGGGTATTTTGGAATTCCTGGAATTTCAGGAAAACCGGGAATTTGTACAAAAAAAAATAATAGAAGCGTTTGAGAGTCCCAACTAAGAGAAATGGGTTGAAGGTGGAATGGTCAAAAACGGTTGAAAAATGTGGTCTGTGAAAACTTTCCAGGAAGAGGTGAAAATAAGGAATTCTGGAAATTCCTGGAATTTTTTGAACTTGGAAAATAGTAGTTTGATTGTCCAATGTGAGGGGAGTGTGTGGATGTTGGAATGGTTCAAATCGGATGAGAAGTGTGGGATACGCAGTCAATTGTATATTCATCCATTCATTGTCAAGGAGGAGAAAATTTCCGGGAAAACCGGGAATTTTGGGAACGGAAAACATTTTTTTGCGTTCGCTATATCGGAAGAGTAGTGTGTGTGGATGGTTGGGGTTTAAAAATGGCGCAAAATTTTGGGCATTGTAGAACTTTGAATATGTCCATTCATTGGAATGGGAATTTCCTGGAAATTTAAGCATTTCGGGAAAACTGGGAACTTTTGAATATATTGATACTAGCACTATTGTCCTAGATGATATGATGGTTTTGGAATTTTTGGAATCGGTTGAAAAATGTTGACTTAAGAATGGGTATTTTGGAATTCCTGGAATTTCGGGAAAACCGGGAATTTGTACAAAAAAAATAATAGAAGCGTTTGAGAGTCCCAACTAAGAGAAATGGGTTGAAGGTGGAATGGTCAAAAACGGTTGAAAAATGTGGTCTGTGAAAACTTTCCAGGAAGAGGTGAAAATAAGGAATTCTGGGAATTCCTGGAATTTTTTGAACTTGGAAAATAGTAGTTTGATTGTCCAATGTGAGGGGAGTGTGTGGATGTTAGAATGGTTCAAATGGGATGAGAAGTGTGGGATACACAGTCAATTGTATATTCATCCATTCATTGTCAAGGAGGAGAAAATTCCGGGAAAACCGGGAATTTTGGGAACGGAAAACATTTTTTTGCGTTCGCTATATCGGAAGAGTAGTGTGTGTGGATGGTTGGGGTTTAAAAATGGCGCAAAATTTTGGGCATTGTAGAACTTTGAATATGTCCATTCATTGGAATGGGAATTTCCTGGAAATTTGAGCATTTCGGGAAAACTGGGAACTTTTGAATACATTGATACTAACACTATTGTCCTAGATGATATGATGGTTTTGGAATTTTTGGAATCGGTTGAAAAATGTTGACATAAGAATGGGTATTTTGGAATTCCTGGAATTTCAGGAAAACCGGGAATTTGTACAAAAAAAAATAATAGAAGCGTTTGAGAGTCCCAACTAAGAGAAATGGGTTGAAGGTGGAATGGTCAAAAACGGTTGAAAAATGTGGTCTGTGAAAACTTTCCAGGAAGAGGTGAAAATAAGGAATTCTGGGAATTCCTGGAATTTTTTGAACTTGGAAAATAGTTGTTTGATTGTCCAATGTGAGGGGAGTGTGTGGATGTTAGAATGGTTCAAATCGGATGAGAAGTGTGGGATACGCAGTCAATTGTATATTCATCCATTCATTGTCAAGGAGGAGAAAATTCCGGGAAAACCGGGAATTTTGGGAACGAAAAACATTTTTTTGCGTTCGCTATATCGGAAGAGTAGTGTGTGTGGATGGTTGGGGTTTAAAAATGGCGCAAAATTTTGGGCATTGTAGAACTTTGAATATGTCCATTCATTGGAATGGGAATTTCCTGGAAATTTGAGCATTTCGGGAAAACTGGGAACTTTTGAATATATTGATACTAGCACTATTGTCCTAGATGATATGATGGTTTTGGAATTTTTGGAATCGGTTGAAAAATGTTGACTTAAGAATGGGTATTTTGGAATTCCTGGAATTTCAGGAAAACCGGGAATTTGCACAAAAATAAATAATAGAAGCGTTTGAGAGTCCCAACTAAGAGAAATGGGTTGAAGGTGGAATGGTCAAAAAATGGTTGAAAAATGTGGTCTGTGAAAATTGTCCAGGAAGAGGTGAAAATAAGGAATTCTGGGAATTCCTGGAATTTTTTGAACTTGGAAAATAGCAGTTTGATTGTCCAATGTGAGGGGAGTGTGTGG
The DNA here is from genome assembly GCF_033978685.3 of Nerophis lumbriciformis. NCBI lineage: Eukaryota > Metazoa > Chordata > Actinopteri > Syngnathiformes > Syngnathidae > Nerophis > Nerophis lumbriciformis. The sequence continues at coordinate 5,228,157 of NC_084553.2, forward strand.
ATGTTGGAATGGTTCAAATCGGATGAGAAATGTGGGATACGTTTTTGAATATTCATCCATTCATTGTCAAGGAGGAGAAAATTCCAGGAAAACCGGGAATTTTGGGAACGGAAAACATCTTTTTGCGTTCGCTATATCAGAAGAGTAGTGTGTGTGGATGGTTGGGGTTTAAAAATGGCGCAACATTTTGGGCATTGTAGAACTTTGAATATGTCCATTCATTGGAATGGGAATTTCCTGGAAATTTGAGCATTTCGGGAAAACTGGGAACTTTTGAATATATTGATACTAGCACTATTGTCCTAGATGATATGATGGTTTTGGAATTTTTGGAATCGGTTGAAAAATGTTGACTTAAGAATGGGTATTTTGGAATTCCTGGAATTTCGGGAAAACCGGGAATTTGTACAAAAAAAATAATAGAAGCGTTTGAGAGTCCCAACTAAGAGAAATGGGTTGAAGGTGGAATGGTCAAAAACGGTTGAAAAATGTGGTCTGTGAAAACTTTCCAGGAAGAGGTGAAAAAAAGGCTTTTTGTAAAACCAGGAATTCTGGCAATTCCTGGAATTTTTTGAACTTGGAAAATAGTAGTTTGGTTGTCCAATGTGAGGGGAGTGTGTGGATGTTGGAATGGTTCAAATCGGATGAGAAGTGTGGGATACGCAGTCAATTGTATATTCATCCATTCATTGTCAAGGAGGAAAATATTCCAGGAAAACCGGGAATTTTGGGAACGGAAAATATTTTTTGCGTTCGCTATATCGGAAGAGTAGTGTGTGTGGATGGTTGCAAGGTTGGGATCGGGTTTAAAAATGGCGCAACATTTTGGGCATTGTAGAACTTTGAATATGTCCATTCATCTAAATGGAAATTTCCTGGAAATTTGAGCATTTCGGGAAAACTGGGAACTTTTGAATATATTGATACTAGCACTATTGTCCTAGATGATATGATGGTTTTGGAATTTTTGTAATCGGTTGAAAAATGTTGACTTAAGAATGGGTATTTTGGAATTCCTGGAATTTCAGGAAAACTGAGAATTTGTACAAAAAAAACAATAGAAGCGAAGCGTTTGAGAGTCCCAACTAAGAGAAATGGGTTGAAGGTGGAATGGTCAAAAACGGTTGAAAAATGTGGTCTGTGAAAACTTTCCAGGAAGAGGTGAAAATAATGAATTCTGGGAATTCCTGGAATTTTTTTTAACTTGGAAAATAGTAGTTTGGTTGTCCAATGTGAGGGGAGTGTGTGGATGTTGGAATGGTTCAAATCGGATGAGAAGTGTGGGATACACAGTCAATTGTATATTCATCCATTCATTGTCAAGGAGGAAAATATTCCAGGAAAACCGGGAATTTTGGGAACGGAAAACATTTTTTTGCGTTCGCTATATCGGAAGAGTAGTGTGTGTGGATGGTTGGGGTTTAAAAATGGCGCAAAATTTTGGGCATTGTAGAACTTTGAATATGTCCATTCACTGGAATGGTAATTTCCTGGAAATTTGAGCATTTCGGGAAAATTGGGAACTTTTGAATATATTGATACTAGCACTATTGTCCTAGATGATATGATGGTTTTGGAATTTTTGGAATCGGTTGAAAAATGTTGACTTAAGAATGGGTATTTTGGAATTCCTGGAATTTCAGGAAAACCGGGAATTTGTACAAAAAAAATAGGACCGTTTGAGTGTCCCAACTAAGAGAAATGGTTTTAAGGTGAAACGGTTGAAAAATGCTGTGTGTGAAAACTTTCCAGGAAGAGGTGAAAATAGAGCCTTTGTAAAACCGAGAATTCTGGGAATTCCTGGAATTTTTTGGAACTTGTAAAATAGTAGTTTGATTGTCCAAGGTGAGTAGAGTGTGTGGATATTGGAATGGTTAAAATCGGCTGAGAAATGTGGGATACGTTTTTGAATATTCATCCATTCATTATCAAGGAGGAGAAAAATTCCAGGAAAACCGGGAATTTTGGGAACGGAAAACATTTTTTGCGTTCGCTATATTGGAAGAGTAGTGTGTGTGGATGGTTGAAAGGTTGGGATCGGGTTTAAAAATGGCGCAACATTTTGGGCATTGTAGAACTTTGAATATGTCCATTCATTGGAATGGGAATTTCCTGGAAATTTGAGCATTTTGGGAAAACTGGGAACTTTTGAATATATTGATACTAGCACTATTGTCCTAGATGATATGATGGTTTTGGAATTTTTGGAATCGGTTGAAAAATGTTGACTTAAGAATGGGTATTTTGGAATTCCTGGAATTTCAGGAAAACCGGGAATTTGCACAAAAAAAAATAATAAAAGCGTTTGAGAGTCCCAACTAAGAGAAATGGGTTGAAGGTGGAATGGTCAAAAACGGTTGAAAAATGTGGTCTGTGAAAACTTTCCAGGTAGAGGTGAAAATAAGGCTTTTGTAAAACCAGGAATTCTGGGAATTCCTGGAATTTTTTTAACTTGGAAAATAGTAGTTTGATTGTCCAATGTGAGGGGAGTGTGTGGATGTTGGAATGGTTCAAATCGGATGAGAAGTGTGGGCTACGCAATCAGTTGTATATTCATCCATTCATTGTCAAGGAGGAGAAAATTTCCGGGAAAACCGGGAATTTTGGGAATGGAAAACATTTTTTTGCGTTCGCTATATCGGAAGAGTAGTGTGTGTGGATGGTTGGGGTTTAAAAATGGCGCAAAATTTTGGGCATTGTAGAACTTTGAATATGTCCATTCATTGGAATGGGAATTTCCTGGAAATTTGAGCATTTCGTGAAAACGGGGAACTTTTGAATATATTGATACTAGCACTATTGTCCTAGATGATATGATGGTTTTGGAATTTTTGGAATCGGTTGAAAAATGTTGACTTAAGAATGGGTATTTTGGAATTCCTGGAATTTCAGGAAAACCGGGAATTTGTACAAAAAAAATTAAAGAAACGTTTCAGAGTACCAAGTAAGAGAAATGGGTTGAAGGTGGAATGGTCAAAAACGGTTGAAAAATGTGGTCTGTGAAAACTTTCCAGGAAGAGGTGAAAATAAGGCTTTTGTGAAACCAGGAATTCTGGGAATTCCTGGAATTTTTTGAACTTGGAAAATAGTAGTTTGATTGTCCAATGTGAGGGGAGTGTGTGGATGTTGGAATGGTTCGAATCGGATGAGAAGTGTGGGATACGCAGTCAATTGTATATTCATCCATTCATTGTCAAGGAGGAGAAAATTCCGGGAAAACCGGGAATTTTGGGAACGGAAAACATTTTTTGCGTTCGCTATATCGAAAGAGTAGTGTGTGTGGATGGTTGGGGTTTAAAAATAGCGCAAAATTTTGGGCATTGTAGAACTTTGAATATGTCCATTCATTGGAATGGGAATTTCCTGGAAATTTGAGCATTTCGGGAAAACTGGGAACTTTTGAATATATTGATACTAGCACTATTGTCCTAGATGATATGATGGTTTTGGAATTTTTGGAATCGGTTGAAAAAGTTGACTTAAGAATGGGTATTTTGGAATTCCTGGAATTTCAGGAAAACCGGGAATTTGTACGAAACAAATAGGAGCGTTTGAGTGTCCCAACTAAGAGAAATGGTTTTAAGGTGAAACGGTTGAAAAATGCCGTGTGTGAAAACTTTCCAGGAAGAGGTGAAAATAGAGCTTTTGTAAAACCGAGAATTCTGGGAATTCCTGGAATTTTTTGGAACTTGTAAAATAGTAGTTTGATTGTCCAAGGTGAGTAGAGTGTGTGGATATTGGAATGGTTAAAATCGGATGAGAAATGTGGGATACGTTTTTGTATATTCATCCATTCATTATCAAGGAGGAGAAAATTTCCGGGAAAACCGGGAATTTTGGGAACGGAAAACATTTTTTTGCGTTCGCTATATCGGAAGAGTAGTGTGTGTGGATGGTTGGGGTTTAAAAATGGCGCAAAATTTTGGGCATTGTAGAACTTTGAATATGTCCATTCATTGGAATGGGAATTTCCTGGAAATTTGAGCATTTCGGGAAAACTGGGAACTTTTGAATATATTGATACTAGCACTATTGTCCTAGATGATATGATGGTTTTGGAATTTTTGGAATCGGTTGAAAAATGTTGACTCAAGAATGGGTATTTTGGAATTCCTGGAATTTCAGGAAAACCGGGAATTTATACAAAAAAAAATAATAGAAGCGTTTGAGAGTCCCAACTAAGAGAAATGGGTTGAAGGTGGAATGGTCAAAAACGGTTGAAAAATGTGGTCTGTGAAAACTTTCCAGGAAGAGGTGGAAATAAGGAATTCTGGGAATTCCTGGAATTTTTTGAACTTGGAAAATAGTAGTTTGATTGTCCAATGTGAGGGGAGTGTGTGGATGTTGGATTGGTTCAAATTGTGGAAGTGTGGGATACGCAGTCAATTGTATCTTCATCCATTCATTGTCAAGGAGGAGAAAATTCCGGGAAAACCGGGAATTTTGGGAACGGAAAACATTTTTTTTGCGTTCGCTATATCGGAAGAGTAGTGTGTGTGGATGGTTGGGGTTTAAAAATGGCGCAACATCTTGGGCATTGTAGAACTTTGAATATGTCCATTCATTGGAATGGGAATTTCCTGGAAATTTGAGCATTTCGGGAAAACTGGGAACTTTTGAATATATTGATACTAGCACTATTGTCCTAGATGATATGATGGTTTTGGAATTTTTGGAATCGGTTGAAAAATGTTGACTTAAGAATGGGTATTTTGGAATTCCTGGAATTTCAGGAAAACCGGGAATTTGTACAAAAAAAATAATAGAAGCAAACAGTTTGAGAGCCCCAACTAAGAGAAATGGGTTGAAGGTGGAATGGTCAAAAACGGTTGAAAAATGTGGTCTGTGAAAACTTTCCAGGAAGAGGTGAAAATAAGGAATTTTGGGAATTCCTGGAATTTTTTTTACTTGGAAAATAGTAGTTTGATTGTCCAATGTGAGGGGAGTGTGTGGATGTTGGAATGGTTCAAATCGGATGAGAAGTGTGGGATACGCAGTCAATTGTATATTCATCCATTCATTGTCAAGGAGGAGAAAATTCCAGGAAAACCGGGAATTTTGGGAACGGAAAACATTTTTTTTTGCGTTCGCTATATCGGAAGAGTAGTGTGTGTGGATGGTTGGGGTTTAAAAATGGCGCAAAATTTTGGGCATTGTAGAACTTTGAATATGTCCATTCATTGGAATGGGAATTTCCTGGAAATTTGAGTATTTCGGGAAAACTGGGAACTTTTGAATATATTGATACTAGCACTATTGTCCTAGATGATATGATGGTTTTGGAATTTTTGGAATCGCTTGAAAAATGTTGACTTAAGAATGGGTATTTTGGAATTCCTGGAATTTCAGGAAAACCGGGAATTTGTACAAAAAAAATAGGAGCGTTTGAGTGTCCCAACTAAGAGAAATGGTTTTAAGGTGAAACGGTTGAAAAATGCCGTGTGTGAAAACTTTCCAGGAAGAGGTGAAAATAGAGCTTTTGTAAAACCGAGAATTCTGGGAATTCCTGGAATTTTTTGGAACTTGCAAAATAGTAGTTTGATTGTCCAAGGTGAGTAGAGTGTGTGGATGTTGGAATGGTTCAAATCGGATGAGAAATGTGGGATACGTTTTTGAATATTCATCCATTCATTATCAAGGAGGAGAAAAATTCCAGGAAAACCGGGAATTTTTTTTGCGTTCGCTATATCGGAAGAGTAGTGTGTGTGGATGGTTGGTGTGGGGTTTAAAAATGGCGCAAAATTTTGGGCATTGTAGAACTTTGAATATGTCCATTCATTGGAATGGGAATTTCCTGGAAATTTTAGCATTTCGGGAAAACTGGGAACTTTTGAATATATTGATACGAGCACTATTGTCCTAGATGATATGATGGTTTTGGAATTTTTGGAATCGGTTGAAAAATGTTGACTTAAGAATGTGTATTTTGGAATTCCTGGAATTTCAGGAAAACCAGGAATTTGTTCAAAAAAAATAATAGAAGCGTTTGAGAGTCCCAACTAAGAGAAATGGGTTGAAAAACGGTTGAAAAATGTGGTCCGTGAAAACTTTCCAGGAAGAGGTGAAAATAAGGCTTTTGTAAAACCAGGAATTCTGGGAATTCCTGGAATTTTTTTAACTTGGAAAATAGTAGTTTGATCGTCTAATGTGAGGGGAGTGTGTGGATGTTGGAATGGTTCAAATCGGATGAGAAGTGTGGGATACGCAGTCAATTGTATATTCATCCATTCATTGTCAAGGAGGAGAAAATTCCAGGAAAACCGGGAATTTTGGGAACGGAAAACATTTTTTTGCGTTTGCTATATCGGAAGAGTAGTGTGTGTGGATGGTTGAAAGGTTGGGTTTAAAAATGGCGCAACATTTTGGGCATTGTAGAACTTTGAATATGTCCATTCATTGGAATGGGAATTTCCTGGAAATTTGAGCATTTCGGGAAAACTGGGAACTTTTGAATATATTGATACTAGCACTATTGTCCTAGATGATATGATGGTTTTGGAATTTTTGGAATCGGTTGAAAAATGTTGACTCAAGAATGGGTATTTTGGAATTCCTGGAATTTCAGGAAAACCGGGAATTTATACCAAAAAAAAAATAATAGAAGCGTTTGAGAGTCCCAACTAAGAGAAATGGGTTGAAGGTGGAATGGTCAAAAACGGTTGAAAAATGTGGTCTGTGAAAACTTTCCGGGAAGAGGTGAAAATAAGGAATTCTGGGAATTCCTGGAATTTTTTGAACTTGGATAATAGTTTGATTGTCTAATGTGAGGGGAGTGTGTGGATGTTGGAATGGTTCAAATCGGATGAGAAGTGTGGGATTCCCAGTCAATTGTATATTCATCCATTCATTGTCAAGGAGGAGAAAATTCCCGGAAAGCCGGGAATTTTGGGAACGGAAAACATTTTTTGCATTCGCTATATCGGAAGAGTAGTGTGTGTGGATGGTTGGGGTTTAAAAATGGCGCAAAATTTTGGGCATTGTAGAACTTTGAATATGTCCATTCATTGGAATGGGAATTTCCTGGAAATTTGGGCATTTCAGGAAAACTGGGAACTTTTGAATATATTGATACTAGCACTATTGTCCTAGATGATATGATGGTTTTGGAATTTTTGGAATCGGTTGAAAAATGTTGACTTAAGAATGGGTATTTTGGAATTCCTGGAATTTCAGGAAAACCGGGAATTTTTACAAAAAAAAAAAATAGAAGCGTTTGAGAGTCCCAACTAAGAGAAATGGGTTGAAGGTGGAATGGTCAAAAACGGTTGAAAAATGTGGTCTGTGAAAACTTTCCAGGAAGAGGTGAATTCTGGGAATTCCTGGAATTTTTTTAACTTTGGAAAATAGTAGTTTGATTGTCCAATGTGAGGGGAGTGTGTGGATGTTGGAATGGTTCAAATCGGATGAGAAGTGTGGGATACGCAGTCAATTGTATATTCATCCATTCATTGTCAAGGAGGAGAAAATTCCAGGAAAACCGGGAATTTTGGGAACGGAAAACATTTTTTTGCATTCGCTATATCGGAAGAGTAGTGTGTGTGGATGGTTGGGGTTTAAAAATGGCGCAAAATTTTGGGCATTGTAGAACTTTGAATATGTCCATTCATTTGAATAGGAATTTCCTGGAAATTTGAGCATTTCAGGAAAACTGGGAACTTTTGAATATATTGATACTAGTTCTATTTTCCTAGATGATATGATGGTTTTGGAATTTTTGGAATTGGTTGAAAAATGTTGACTTAAGAATGGGTATTTTGGAATTCCTCGAATTTCAGGAAAACCGGGAATTTGTACAAAAAAAAATAATAGAAGCGTTTGAGAGTCCCAACTAAGAGAAATGGGTTGAAGGTGGAATGGTCAAAAACAGTTGAAAAATGTGGTCTGTGAAAACTTTCCAGGAAGAGGTGAATTTTTGGGAATTCCTGGAATTTTTTGAACTTGGAAAATAGTAGTTTGATTGTCCAATGTGAGGGGAGTGTGTGGATGTTGGAATGGTTCAAATCGGATGAGAAGTGTGGGATACACAGTCAATTGTATATTCATCCATTCATTGTCAAGGAGGAGAACATTCCAGGAAAACCGGGAATTTTGGGAACGGAAAACATTTTTTTGCGTTTGCTATATCGGAAGAGTAGTGTGTGTGGACGGTTGGGGTTTAAAAATGGCGCAAAATTTTGGGCATTGTAGAACTTTGAATATGTCCATTCATTGGAATGGGAATTTCCTGGAAATTTGAGCATTTCGGGAAAACTGGGAACTTTTGAATATATTGATACTAGCACTATTGTCCTAGATGATATCATGGTTTTGGAATTTTTGGAATCGGTTGAAAAATGTTGACTTAAGAATGGGTATTTTGGAATTCCTGGAATTTCAGGAAAACCGGGAATTTGTACAAAAAAAATTATAGAAGCGTTTGAGAGTCCCAACTAAGAGAAATGGGTTGAAAAACGGTTGAAAAATGTGGTCTCTGAAAACTTTCCAGGAAGAGGTGAAAATAAGGAATTCTAGGAATTCCTGGAATTTTTTGAACTTGGAAAATAGTAGTTTGGTTGTCCAATGTGAGGGGAGTGTGTGGATGTTGGAATGGTTCAAATCGGATGAGAAGTGTGGGATACACAGTCAATTGTATATTCATCCATTCATTGTCAAGGAGGAGAAAATTCCGGGAAAACCGGGAATTTTGGGAACGGAAAACATTTTTTGCGTTCGCTATATCGGAAGAGTAGTGTGTGTGGATGGTTGAAAGGTTGGGTTTAAAAATGGCGCAACATTTTGGGCATTGTAGAACTTTGAATATATCCATTCATTTGAATGGGAATTTCCTGGAAATTTGAGAATTTCGGGAAAACTGGGAACTTTTGAATATATTGATACTAGCACTATTGTCGTAGATGATATGATGGTTTTGGAATTTTTGGAATCGGTTGAAAAATGTTGACTTAAGAATGGGTATTTTGGAATTCCTGGAATTTCAGGAAAACCGGGAATTTGTCCAAAAAAAATAATAGAAGCGTTTGAGAGTCGCAACTAAGAGAAATGGGTTGAAGGTGGAATGGTCAAAAACGGTTGAAAAATGTGGTCTGTGAAAACTTTCCAGGAAGAGGTGGAAATAAGGAATTCTGGGAATTCCTGGAATTTTTTGAACTTGGAAAATAGTAGTTTGATTGTCCAATGTGAGGGGAGTGTGTGGATGTTGGAATGGTTCAAATCGGATGAGAAGTGTGGGATACACAGTCAATTGTATATTCATCCATTCATTGTCAAGGAGGAGAAATTTCCAGGAAAACCGGGAATTTTGGGAACGGAAAACATTTTTTTTGCGTTCGCTATATCGGAAGAGTAGTGTGTGTGGATGGTTGGGGTTTAAAAATAGCGCAAAATTTTGGGCATTGTAGAACTTTGAATATGTCCATTCATTGGAATGGGAATTTCCTGGAAATTTGAGCATTTCGGGAAAACTGGGAACTTTTGAATATATTGATACTAGCACTATTGTCCTAGATGATATGATGGTTTTGGAATTTTTGGAATCGGTTGAAAAAGTTGACTTAAGAATGGGTATTTTGGAATTCCTGGAATTTCAGGAAAACTGGGAATTTTCAAAAAAAAAATAATAGAAGCGTTTGAAAGTCCCAACTAAGAGAAATGGGTTGAAGGTGGAATGGTCAAAAACGGTTGAAAAGTGTGGTCTGTGAAAACTTTCCAGGAAGAGGTGAATTCTGGGAATTCCTGGAATTTTTTGAACTTGGAAAATAGTAGTTTGGTTGTCCAATGTGAGGGGAGTGTGTGGATGTTGGAATGGTTCAAATTGTGGAACTGTGGGATACGCAGTCAATTGTATATTCATCCATTCATTGTCAAGGAGGAGAAAATTCCGGGAAAACCGGGAATTTTGGTAACGGAAAACATTTTTTTGCGTCCGCTATATCGGAAGAGTAGTGTGTGTGGATGGTTGGGGTTTAAAAATAGCGCAAAATTTTGGGCATTGTAGAACTTTGAATATGTCCATTCATTGGAATGGGAATTTCCTGGAAATTTGAGCATTTCGGGAAAATTGGGAACTTTTGAATATATTGATACTAGCACTATTGTCCTAGATGATATGATGGTTTTGGAATTTTTGGAATCGTTTGAAAAATGTTGACGGGTATTTTGGAAATCCTGGAATTTCAGGAAAACCGGGAATTTGTACAAAAAAAAAAAAATAGAAGCGTTTGAGAGTATCAAGTAAGAGAAATGGGTTGAAGGTGGAATGGTCAAAAACGGTTGAAAAATGTGGTCTGTGAAAACTTTCCAGGAAGAGGTGGAAATAAGGAATTCTGGCAATTCCTGGAATTTTTTGAACTTGGAAAATAGTAGTTTGGTTGTCCAATGTGAGGGGAGTGTGTGGATGTTGGAATGGTTCGAATCGGATGAGAAGTGTGGGATACGCAGTCAGTTGTATATTCATCCATTCATTGTCAAGGAGGAGAAAATTCCAGGAAAACCGGGAATTTTGGGAACGGAAAACATTTTTTGCGTTCGCTATATCGGAAGAGTAGTGTGTGTGGATGGTTGGGGTTTAAAAATGGCGCAAAATTTTGGGCATTGTAGAACTTTGAATATGTCCATTCATTGGAATGGGAATTTCCTGGAAATTTGAGCATTTCGGGACAACTGGGAACTTTTGAATATATTGATACTAGCACTATTGTCCTAGATGATATGATGGTTTTGGAATTTTTGGAATCGTTTGAAAAATGTTGACTTAAGAATGGGTATTTTGGAATTCCTGGAATTTCAGGAAAACCGGGAATTTGCACAAAAAAAAATAATAGAAGCATTTGAGAGTCCCAACTAAGAGAAATGGGTTGAAGGTGGAATGGTCAAAAACGGTTGAAAAATGTGGTCTGTGAAAACTTTCCAGGAAGAGGTGAAAATAAGGAATTCTGGGAATTCCTGGAATTTTTTGAACTTGGAAACTAGTAGTTTGATTGTCCAATGTGAGGGGAGTGTGTGGATGTTGGAATGGTTCAAATGGGATGAGAAGTGTGGGATACGCAGTCAATCGTATATTCATCCATTCATTGTCAAGGAGGAGAAAATTCCGGGAAAACCGGGAATTTTGGGAACGGAAAACATTTTTTTGCGTTCGTTATATCGGAGGAGTAGTGTGTGTGGATGGTTGGGGTTTAAAAATGGCGCAAAATTTTGGGCATTGTAGAACTTTGAATATGTCCATTCATTGGAATGGGAATTTCCTGGAAATTTGAGAATTCGGGAAAACTGGGAACTTTTGAATACATTGATACTAGCACTATTGTCCTAGATGATATGATGGTTTTGGAATTTTTGGAATCGGTTGAAAAATGTTGACTTAAGAATGGGTATTTTGGAATTCCTGGAATTTCAGGAAAACCGGGAATTTGTACAAAAAAAATAATAGAAGCGAAGCGTTTGAGAGTCCCAACTAAGAGAAATGGGTTGAAGGTGGAATGGTCAAAAACGGTTGAAAAATGTGGTCTGTGAAAACTTTCCAGGAAGAGGTGAAAATAAGGAATTCTGGGAATTCCTGGAATTTTTTCTACCTTGAAAATAGTAGTTTGATTGTCTAATGTGAGGGGAGTGTGTGGATGTTGGAATGGTTCAAATCGGATGAGAAGTGTGGGATACGCAGTCAATTGTATATTCATCCATTCATTGTCAAGGAGGAGAAAATTCCAGGAAAACCGGGAATTTTGGGAACGGAAAACATTTTTTTGCGTTCGCTATATCGGAAGAGTAGTGTGTGTGGATGGTTGAAAGGTTGGGTTTAAAAATGGCGCAACATTTTGTGCATTGTAGAACTTTGAATATGTCCATTCATTGGAATGGTAATTTCCTGGAAATTTGAGCATTTCGGGAAAACTGGGAACTTTTGAATATATTGATACTAGCACTATTGTCCTAGATGATATGATGGTTTTTGGAATTTTTGGAATCGGTTGAAAAATGTTGACTTAAGAATGGGTATTTTGGAATTCCTGGAATTTCAGGAAAACTGGGAATTTGCACAAAAAAAATTATAGAAGCGTTTGAGAGTCCCAAATAAGAGAAATGGGTTGAAGGTGGAATGGTCAAAAACGGTTGAAAAATGTGGTCTGTGAAAACTTTCCAGGAAGAGGTGAATTCTGGGAATTCCTGGAATTTTTTGAACTTGGAAAATAGTAGTTTGATTGTCCAATGTGAGGGGAGAGTGTGGATCTTGGAATGGTTCAAATCGGATGAGAAGTGTGGGATACGCAGTCAATTGTATATTCATCCATTCATTGTCAAGGAGGAGAACATTCCAGGAAAACCGGGAATTTTGGGAATGGAAAACATTTTTTTGCGTTTGCTATATCGGAAGAGTAGTGTGTGTGGATGGTTGAAAGGTTGGGATCGGGTTTAAAAATGGCGCAACATTTTGGGCATTGTAGAACTTTGAATATGTCCATTCATTTAAATGGAAATTTCCTGGAAATTTGAGCATTTCGGGAAAACTGGGAACTTTTGAATATATTGATACTAGCACTATTGTCCTAGATGATATGATGGTTTTTGGAATTTTTGGAATCGGTTGAAAAATGTTGACTTAAGAATGGGTATTTTGGAATTCCTGGAATTTCAGGAAAACCGGAAATTTGTACAAAAAAAATAATAGAAGCGTTTGAGAGTACCAACTAAGAGAAATGGGTTGAAAAACGGTTGAAAAATGTGGTCTGTGAAAACTTTCCAGGAAGAGGTGAAAATAAGGCTTTTGTAAAACCAGGAATTCTGGCAATTCCTGGAATTTTTTGAACTTGGAAAATAGTAGTTTGGTTGTCCAATGTGAGGGGAGTGTGTGGATGTTGGAATGGTTCAAATCGGATGAGAAGTGTGGGATACGCAGTCAATCGTATATTCCTCCATTCATTGTCAAGGAGGAGAAAATTCCGGGAAAACCGGGAATTTTGGGAACGGAAAACATTTTTTGCGTTCGCTATATCGGAAGAGTAGTGTGTGTGGATGGTTGGGGTTTAAAAATGCCGCAAAATTTTGGGCATTGTAGAACTTTGAATATGTCCATTCATTGGAATGGGAATTTCCTGGAATTTTGGGCATTTCGGGAAAACTGGGAACTTTTGAATATATTGATACTAGCACTATTGTCCTAGATGATATGATGGTTTTGGAATTTTTGGAATCGCTTGAAAAATGTTGACTTAAGAATGGGTATTTTGGAATTCCTGGAATTTCAGGAAAACCGGGAATTTGTACAAGAAATAAAAATAGAAGCGTTTGAGAGTCCCAACTAAGAGAAATGGGTTGAAAAACGGTTGAAAAATGTGGTCTGTGAAAACTTTCCAGGAAGAGGTGAAAATAAAGCTTTTGTAAAACCAGGAATTCTAGGAATTTCTGGAATTTTTTTAACTTGGAAAATAGTAGTTTGATTGTCCAATGTGAGGGGAGTGTGTGGATGTTGGAATGGTTCAAATCGGATGAGAAGTGTGGGATTCGCAGTCAGTTGTATATTCATCCATTCATTGTCAAGGAGGAGAAAAATTCCAGGAAAACCGGGAATTTTGGGAACGGAAAAACATTTTTTTGCGTTCGCTATATCGGAAGAGTAGTGTGTGTGGATGGTTGGGGTTTAAAAATGGCGCAACATTTTGGGCATTGTAGAACTTTGAATATGTCCATTCATTTGAATGGGAATTTCCTGGAAATTTGAGAATTTCGGGAAAACTGGGAACTTTTGAATATATTGATCCTCGGACTATTGTCGTAGATGATATGATGGTTTTGGAATTTTTGAAATCGGTTGAAAAATGTTGACTTAAGAATGGGTATTTTGGAATTCCTGGAATTTCAGGAAAACCGGGAATTTGTTCAATAAAAATAATAGAAGCATTTGAGAGTCCCAACTAAGAGAAACGGGTTGAAAAACGGTTGAAAAATGTGGTCTGTGAAAACTTTCCAGGAAGAGGTGAAAATAAGGCTTTTGTAAAACCAGGAATTCTGGGAATTCCTGGAATTTTTTGAACTTGGAAAATAGTAGTTTTATTGTCCAATGTGAGGGGAGTGTGTGGACGTTGGAATGGTTCAAATCGGATGAGAAGTGTGGGATACACAGTCAATTGTATATCCATCCATTCATTGTCAAGGAGGAGAAAATTCCCGGAAAGCCGGGAATTTTGGGAACGGAAAACATTTTTTGCGTTCGCTATATCAGAAGAGTAGTGTGTGTGGATGGTTGGGGTTTAAAAATGGCGCAAAATTTTGGGCATTGTAGAACTTTGAATATGTCCATTCATTTGAATAGGAATTTCCTGGAAATTTGAGCATTTCGGGAAAACTGGAAACTTTTGAATATATTGATCCTAGGACTATTGTCCTATATGATATGATGGTTTTGGAATTTTTGGAATCGGTTGAAAAATGTTGACTTAAGAATGGGTATTTTGGAATTCCTGGAATTTCAGGAAAACCGGGAATTTATACAAAAAAAAAAATAATAGAAGCGTTTGAGAGTCACAACTAAGAGAAATGGGTTGAAGGTGGAATGGTCAAAAACGGTTGAAAAATGTGGTCTGTGAAAACTTTCCAGGAAGAGGTGAAAATAAGGAATTCTGGGAATTCCTGGAATTTTTTGAACTTGGAAAATAGTAGTTTGATTGTCCAATGTGAGGGGAGTGTGTGGATGTTGGAATGGTTCAAATCGGATGAGAAGTGTGGGATACGCAGTCAATTGTATATTCATCCATTCATTGTCAAGGAGGAGAAAATTCCAGGAAAACCGGGAATTTTGGGAACGGAAAACATTTTTTTGCGTTCGCTATATCGGAAGAGTAGTGTGTTTGGATGGTTGGTGTGGGGTTTAAAAATGGCGCAAAATTTTGGGCATTGTGCAACTTTTAATATGTCCATTCATTGGAATAGTAATTTCCTGGAAATTTGAGAAGTTCGGGAAAACTAGGAACTTTTGGAAATATTGGTACTAGCACTATTGTCCTAGATGATATGATGGTTTTAGAATTTTTGGAATCGGTTGAAAAATGTTGACTTAAGAATGGGTATTTTGGAATTCCTGGAATTTCAGGAAAACCGGGAATTTGTACAAAAAAAAAAAAAATAAGAGAATTTGAGTGTCCCAATTTAGAGAAATGGTTTTAAGGTGAAACGGTTGAAAAATGCAATGTGTGAAAACTTTCCAGGAAGAGGTGAAAATAGGGCTTTTGTAAAACCGAGAATTCTGGGAATTCCTGGAATTTTTTGGAACTTGTAAAATAGTAGTTTAATTGTCCAAGGTGA
>NC_084553.2:5248450-5258450 GCF_033978685.3 Nerophis lumbriciformis
GACGGCATGCTGATACAATTTCGCTGCGCTTGTTGAGGGATGACAGGTCTGGACGGTAAATAATAAACAGTTTCTCTTTCAAGCATAGGTTGCATCTTTTATTACCACTATTGTAAGGTGTGCTGGATGCAAGAATTTGCCATGTTATTGAATATTCAACATTATTGTCTTTGAGGTCCCAAATGTGTTTGCTGAGTTCTGTGGTATTCCGGAGGTTTTGGTTCCTGAAAGAAGCCTTGTGATTGTTCCATCTGGTTTTAAACTCTCCCTCGGTTAATCCTACATATGTGTCGGATGTGTTAATGTCCTTGCGTGTTACCTTAGATTGGTAGACAACTGATGTTTGTAAGCACCCCCCGTTGAGAGGGCAATCAGGTTTCTTTCGGCAGTTGCAGCCTTTGTTGGTTTTGGAGTCGCTCTGTCCGGGGGCCGACGGCTCATTTGCAATTGTTTTGTTGTGGTTTGAGATGATTTGTCGTATATTGTTCATGCAGCTGTAGCTCAATTTAATGTTGTTCTTGTTGAATACTTTTCTTAGGGTGTTGTCTTTGGGAAAGTGTTTGTCAATCAGATTGAGGAATTTGTGTCCAATGTTAGTTGAGACGTTTTTGCTGTATGGGGGGTTGTACCAGATGATGCTGTTTCGTTTTCTGTTCTTTTTTGGCTGGTTTCCTGGCGTGGGTTCATAGGTGAGGGTGAAATTGTATCCGCTTTCATCAAGGGCTTTTTGGTACGGGGGGGTTGCTTGGTCAAATTCAGCTTTGCTAGATGACAGCATCGATAGCCTTTTATTAATTCCGGTAGGTATTCTTTTCGTGGTGGTGGGTGGGTGGTTGCTGTCATGGTGCACGTATTGGAGTGTTGTGTTGGGTTTCGTGAATGGTTGGTAGCTGTTATTTCTCAGGTTGAAAGTGACGTCGAGGAAGTTGACTGTTTGCTTGTTGGCTTGAAACAGGCCTGTAGAGATGAAGTAGTCTTGTGATTTTTTTTCCCACACATACATATATTGCGCTCTACTACGGTATCGAGCACTATTTTTTGGATAACCTTATTAAGACATATATATATATATATATATATATATATATATATATATATATGTATTTCCAAATGTATTTACATTAGAGCCTTTTTATTACAACATAAATATAAATTGCTGTTAAATGGATGGGATTGGGTCCCGCGACCCCGAGAGGGACAAGCAGTATAAAATGAATGAATGGACCTTTCAGTTATGAGACCGTGACTCAGTTTTGCACACCTTTTGGTCCAAAGACGAAGTCCATACATTGTGTTCTTGTATTTTCTTGCTCCAGTTTCGGGATGATCCACGACGGCGAGGGGAACCCGTGTCGCAAAACCGAGGGCAACATCATGTCCCCGACTCTTGCAGGCAACAACGGCGTGTTCTCCTGGTCCACCTGCAGCCGGCAGTACCTCAGTCGCTTCCTGGGGTAAGAGCCTCGTCCTCGTCCTTTGGCATCTGGACCAGAGAAGTCCCGATCCTGATCACGGATCGGGACGATCAATATTTGCCTTTTTTTTTTACCTGGATCGGCTTATAAACGGACACACCCAGACCATCTTTACTGTGTCCCGGGGTTGTCTTAGCGTGGCTAATGTCCATCCGCAGTGTGGAGCCGCTTCTATTACTAATTCTCGCCTCCATGGCGGCAATATTTCTGACAAGTAGCATTATCACTGGAGGACGATGAATAGGTAAACAAACACGACACACAGAGGACAGAAGAAGACATGCTAACCACGAGGCTAGAGCTCTTGAACGTAAACAAGGGTAAGCGGATTGATACAAATATCGATAATAGCGATACCAAGTAGGGATGAATATCGTTCTCATTTGAACCGATTCAGTACCAATTCCCGGTACATGGAAATAAACTTAATAATAATAACAATAATAGATTGTATTTGTAAAAAGCATTTTACATTGAGTAAACAACCTCAAAGTGCTACAGTGTATTAAAATAAAATAAAAAAAATAATTAAAAAAAATAAAAAATTAAAACTAGAACAGCCTAATAGCTAGAACTAATGCATATATCTAAAAAAAAAGAAAAAAAAAGGCTTTTTTTAAAAAAAGAAGGGTTTTTAAGCCTTTTTTTAAAAGCATCCACAGTCTGTGGTGCCCTCATGTGGTCAGGGAGAGCGTTCCACAGACTGGAACGATGGGTATCGTTCACATTTGAACCGATTCAATACCAATTCCCGGTACATGGAAATAAACTTAATAATAATAATAATAATAGATTTTATTTGTAAAAAGCACTTTACTGCTACAGTGTATTAAAAAAATAAATAAATAAAAAGATAATACAAATAAATAAGAATAAAAACTAGAACAGCCTAATAGCTAAAACTATTATGCATATATCTAAAAAAAAAGGCTTTAAAAAAAAAAAAGCATTCACAGTCTGTGGTGCCTTCAGGTGGTCAGGGAGAGCGTTCCACAGACTGGAACGATGGGTATCGTTCACATTTGAACCGATTCAATACCAATTCCCGGTACATGGAAAAAGACTTAATAATAATAATAATAATATATTTTATTTGTAAAAAGCACTTTACTGCTACAGTGTATAAAAAAAAATAAAAAAATAAAAAGATAATACAAATAAATAAGAATAAAAACTAGAACAGCCTAATAGCTAGAACTATTATGCATTTATCTAAAAAAAAGGCTTTTTTTTAAAAAAAGAAGAAAGGTTTTTAAGCCTTTAAAAAAAAAAAAAAATTACAGTCTGTGGTGCCCTCAGGTGGTCAGGGAGAGCGTTCCACAGACTGGAACGATGGGTATCGTTCACATTTGAACCGATTCAATACCAATTCCCAGTACATGGAAATAGACTTAAAAATAATAATAATAATAGATTTTATTTGTAAAAAGCACTTTACTGCTACAGTGTATTAAAAAGAATACAAATAAAAAGATAATACAAATAAATAAAAATAAAAACTAGAACAGCCTAATAGCTATAACTAGTATGCATATATCTAAAAAACAGGAAGGCTTTTTTAAAAATAATGTTTTTTAAGCCTTTTGTTTAAAAGCATGCACAGTCTGTGGTGCCCTCAGGTGGTCAGGGAGAGCATTCCACAGACTGGGAGCGGCGGAGCAGAAAGCCCGGTCTCCCAGTGTCCGTAACTTTGTCCTCGGAGGTTGGAGGAGGTTAGCCTGTCCGGAGCTGCAATTGCAGTTGCAAGTCCAAGACACAGGATGGCGGTAGTGCACAGTTTACGGTGTGTTGTATCGTTTTTTTTGTTGCGCCCTAAAAAGTGTTAATACCGTAAGTATTGTACTTAATACGCACCAGCTGTTGGATTGTGACGTGCAATTTAGTTGTAGTATTAACACGTTTGGTAGGTGTTGAAATTGCCATGTAAGATCGCTAATGCTAATCAGTAGCATGTCCATAGCAACGGCTATTTACATTAGCTTTTTTTTCCCGCTCTCAGTGCTGCTGGAGTGATCGGAAAGTGCGAAGTTGGCGTGACGTCGAGTACCGTAACATGGCACCGTTGCCGGGTCGGACCGGCAGGATTCGGTCGGTGTCAAAAAAGTACCCATCCTTAAGACCAAGTATGGTATCGGTGTATGGTCGATACTGTAGCGATTAAATCGATATTTTTTTTATCATGAAAATATTCTTTTTTTCCGTTTTTTGTTTACAAACCCTTAAAATAAATCTGTGGACGTAGGAGGACAAAAACAAACGATTATACACTAGCCACTCTATTGTGCGTAAATATCGCATACCACAAATTGGTATCGATTTTTGTCGATACCAGCAAATTCTAAAAATAATAAAACAACATTTGAGTTACTTGCTGTAAATAAAACGTGATCGGTGTCGGATCATGACTTGGGATCGACGGACGTCACTCATTCCGATGCGTTTTTGTGTCCACCAGGACCACGCAGGCGTCCTGTCTGGTGGACGAGCCCAAGCAGATCGGCCAGTACAAATACCCCGAGAAGCTTCCCGGGCAGCTTTACGACGCGGACACCCAGTGCAAGTGGCAGTTCGGAGCCAAGGCCGCCTTGTGCCGCCTGGACTTTGTCAAGGTAAGACGCCAATTTATAATCTATTCTCCTTGGTAATTTTCTAATCAAGTAGTCAAACAAAACTGTCTTTTTTTTGTTTTATTTGAGAAGCTGGAGCATCTTACGTTAATAGCAAGTGTGAAAGGAAAAGCGCAATCGGACGAGAGATGTGTTATTCTTTATACACTGAATACTGTTATGATCCGCTGCCCGGATCATATTTTTTGTTTACGTTTTCAAGATACTTGTGTTTTTGGTTAGTTTTGGACTCCTTGAGTGCCTGTTTTGTACACCTGAGTTTGTTGCCATGGCTGCTTATTATTTTCACCTGCCGCGTTTGTTCCCGACACGCACCTGTTTGTCACCACTGACATTATTATTTTGACGCATTGGAGAGACAACTAGGAAGCGTACTCACCGCACTGCAGGCAATGACTTCCCCTACGGCCGACCCATCAATCCAGCAGAGACGTCCACTTCCCGCAGATGTTCCGTTGCCTAGCGACACTCCTCCGCCACCAGACCTTCGGCATACTAAGCTGCAACCCCCGGCCAGGCCACCTCCGCCAAAGTCACGCCCAGCACCTGCTCCAAGTCTGGTTCCCGCACCAGCACCGACTCCAAGTCTGGTTTCCGCACCAGCACCTGTTTCCACGGCAACGACAACGATGCCTGCCACTCTGACGCCACCATCAACCCTGGTGGTCCTGCAAACACCATCCTCTCCACCTCCTGCTCCATCGCTGCAAAGCACACGAGACCCCGTAGAGATCGACCCAGTAAAAAGGGCATTGCACCAACAGGCCAAACAACTTGGACAACAGAAGGAACAGTTTGGCGTTCTTGGGGCTTGCGTCAACGCCATGGCGGAACGCCAAGACGCCCGCCTTGACGCTTTGGAGAGACAGCTGGGAAGTATACTCACCGCTCTGCAGGTGATGATTCCCCCTACGGCCAACCCAGCAGTCCAGCTGAGACATTCACCACCCGCAGATACTCCGTTGCCTGCTCCGCCCACGCCGACAGACGAGCCGCCTGCTCCGCCTCTGGCTCCGCCCACGCCGACAGACGAGCCGCCTGCTCCGCCTCTGGCTCCACCCACGCCGACAGACGAGCCGCCTGCTCCGCCTCTGGCTCCGCCCACGCC
Source organism: Nerophis lumbriciformis (assembly GCF_033978685.3). Taxonomy (NCBI): domain Eukaryota; kingdom Metazoa; phylum Chordata; class Actinopteri; order Syngnathiformes; family Syngnathidae; genus Nerophis; species Nerophis lumbriciformis. The sequence continues at coordinate 5,253,661 of NC_084553.2, forward strand.
GACAGACGAGCCGCCTGCTCCGCCTCTGGCTCCGCCCACGCCGACAGACGAGCCGCCTGCTCCGCCTCTGGCTCCGCCCACGCCGACAGACGAGCCGCCTGCTCCGCCTCTGGCTCCGCCCATGCCGACAGACGAGCCGCCTGCTCCTCCTCTGGCTCCGCCCACGCTGACAGCGACGACGCCTTCTGTTTCCACGGCGACGACGCTTCCTGTTTCCACGGCGACGACGCTTCCTGCTTCCACGGCGACGACGCTTCCTGTTTCCACGGCAACGACGCTTCCTGCTTCCACGGCGACGACGCTTCCTGTTTCCACGGCGACGACGCTTCCTGCTTCCACGGCGACGACGCTTACCCCGCATCACAATGCGCCTCGGTCGTCACAGTACGAAGCAAGAACGAATGACAGGGAGGACAGGCTTAAATAATAATGTCTGTGATGACAAACAGGTGCGTGTCGGGAACAAACGCGGCAGGTGAAAATAATAAGCAGCCATGGCAACAAACTCAGGTGTACAAAACAGGCACTCAAAGAGTCCAAAACTAACCAACAGGCCCGGCCACCAGGCGCTCGCCATCGTGCCCCAACTCCGGGCCTGGCTCCGGAGGGGGGCCCCGGATGACCCGCGTCCGGGCGAGGGAAATCGGAGTCTCGGTTCTTGCATTTCCATAGAAGTCTTCGAGCTGCTCTTTGTCTGATCCCTCACCTAGGACCTGTTTGTCTTGGGAGACCCTACCAGGGGGCATGGAAGCCCCCGGACAACATAGCTCCTAGGATCATTGGGACACGCAAACTCCTCTACCACAGTACGGTGGCAGCTCAGAGAGGAGTGCCATCTCCGGGTTGGGGAGGAGATCTTGCCCCAAGTGGAGGAGTTCAAGTACCTTGGAGTCTTGTTCACGAGTGAGGGAAGAGTGGATCGAGAGATCGACAGGCGGATCGGTGCGGTGTCTTCAGTAATGATGACGCTGTATCGATCCGTTGTGGTGAAGAAGGAGCTGAGCCGGAAGGCAAAGCTCTCAATTTACCGGTCGATCTACGTTCCTATGGTCACGAGCTTTGGGTTATGACCGAGAGGACAAGATCACGGGTACAAGCGGCTGAAATGACTTTCCTCCGCCGGGTGGCGGGGCTCTCCCTTAGAGATAGGGTGAGAAGCTCTGTCATCCGGGGGGAGCTCAAAGTAAAGCCGCTGCTCCTCCACATGGAGAGGAGCCAGATGAGGTGGTTCGGGCATCTGGTCAGGATGCCACCCGATCGCCTCCCTCGGGAGGTGTTTAGGGCACGTCCGACCGGTAGGAGGCCACGGGGAAGACCCAGGACACATTGGGAATACTATGTCTCCCGGCTGTCCTGGGAACGCCTCGGGATCCCCCGGGAGGAGCTGGACGAAGTGGCTGGGGAGAGGGAAGTCTGGGCTTCCCTGCTTAGGCTGCTGCCCCCGCGACCCGACCGGAAGAAGATGGATGGATGGATGGATGCTTCTGATTTTTGTATGATTTGGTTTTGCTCAGACCTTCTGGAACGGATTCCAACGTTTTGAATGTTTTTTTTAGAGGGCTTTATGGGCAGGAAAACGTGTGCTCCTATGAGCTGCGTTGTTAGCCGCCTCGTATTTGCCGTATTTTACTAATTAGAATGCATGAAAGAAAAAACACGTGTTCTTGTCTTTTGTAAGGATTGTGAATAATAGGCACAATTCCCTTTTTAAAAGCACATTTTAACTACTCGACCTTCAGAGTCCGTAGAAGAGTCTTGGTTCTGAAGAGCACCACATGGTCGTGAGGAGCATCTCCGTCATGCAAGGGTTGGCCACAACATCAACGACGTCCCACATAAATAGACTTGGCTTTATTAATTGGCCTCATCATTGCCAAACGGCCTCTGACCCTTCATGTTTTATCCTTGGTTTGAATTCATTCAATGGAGACCCCCCCGCCCCCACCACCACCACTAACCCTCATCCTTGTCAAGCCCCCGCGGGCTGGATGAGGTCTTTATGTTAGTCGGTATTCATGGTTGTCCATTCAAATGGAAATGGGGTTTGAAAGACGACATAACATCGTTCTTACAACCGCTGAGGAAATACTCTCTCTGACTCGTCCATTTCTGTTTTGTACCACAGGGATGCTTCTTCCTGACAAAAGAAATTGACCCAAAAACAAATAAATATGCACCGTTGAAAGATAAGATCCGCTGATACGTGTTTGACACAGGAGTTAGCCACCAAAACTGTTTGGATTACAGGTAAAACCTTTAGTAGACTCCAGTATAAAACACGCACAGGCCCCAATGTGGCTCCAATGTGGCCCCAATGTCACTTGCATGCGCAGTTCGACAAAAGTGAAACCAAAGAAAGTTGACCGGATTCCATAAATCAGCGGTCACCAAACTTTTAGAGCCCAAGATCCCTGATCTCAGTCATGAACCAAAGACTTTCCTCTCCCCAGCCACTTGGTCCAGCTCTTCCCGGGGGATCCCGAGGCGTTCCCAGGCCAGCCGGGAGACATAGTCTTCCCAACGTGTCCTGTGTCTTCCCCGTGGCCTCCTACCGGTCGGACGTGCCCTAAACACCTCCCTAGGGAGGCGTTCGGGTGGCATCCTGACCAGATGCCCGAACCACCTTATCTGGCTCCTCTCCATGTGGAGGAGCAGCGGCTTTACTTTGAGCTGGCAGAGCTTCTCACCCTATCTCTAAGGGAGAGCCCCGCCACCCGGCGGAGGAAACTCATTTCAGCCGCTTGTACCCGTGATCTTGTCCTTTCGGTCTAACCCAAAGCTCATGACCATAGGTGAGGATGGGAACGTAGATCGACCGGTAAATTGAGAGGTTTGCCTTCCGGCTGAGCTCCTTCTTCACCACAACGGATCGATACAGCGTCCGCATTGCTGAAGACACCGCACCGATCCGCCTGTCGATCTCAAGATCCACTCTTCCCTCACTTGTGAACAAGACTCCGAGGTACTTGAACTCCTCCACTTGGGGGAAAATCTCCTCCCCAACCTGGAGATGGCACTAATCCTGCAGCCACCAAACCAGATCCCCTCAACGCCCTGACTGCACCTAAAAATTATTTCCATAAATGTCAAACCCACCAACACGTCTTCCTATGAGGAAGCAGTGCCTGGGGAATCTGTGGTGGGCTCTTCTATTTCTGGGGCTGAGGTTGCTGAGGTAGTTAGAAAGCTCCTCGGTGGCAAGGCCCCGGGGGTGGATGAGATCCGCCCGGAGTTCCTTAAGGCTCTGGATGCTGTGGGGCTGTCTTGGTTGACAAGACTCTGCAGCATCGCGTGGACATCGGGGGCGGTACCACTGGATTGGCAGACCGGGGTGGTGGTTCCTCTCTTTAAGAAGGGGAATCGGAGGGTGTGTTCTAACTATCGTGGGATCACACTCCTCAGCCTTCCCGGTAAGGTCTATTCAGGTGTACTGGAGAGGAGGCTATGCCGGATAGTCGAACCTCGGATTCAGGAGGAACAGTGTGGTTTTTGTCCTGGTCGTGGAACTGTGGACCAGCTCTATACTCTCGGCAGGGTCCTTGAGGGTGTATGGGAGTTTGCCAAACCAGTCTACATGTGCTTTGTGGAGTTGGAGAAGGCATTCGACCTTGTCCCTCGGGAAGTCCTGTGGGCAGTGCTCAGATTTTGGCGGTCCGCTCCCTGTATGATCAGTGTCAGAGCTTGGTCCGCATTGCCGGCAGTAAGTCGGACACGTTTCCAGTGAGGGTTGGACTCCACCAAGGCTGCCCTTTGTCACCCATTCTGTTCATAACTTTTATGGACAGAATTTCTAGGCGCAGTCAAGGCGTTGAGGGGATCCGGTTTGGTGGCTGCAGGATTAGGTCTCTGCTTTTTGCAGATGATGTGGTCCTGATGGCTTCATCTGGCCAGGATCTTCAGCTCACGCTGGATCGGTTCGCAGCCGAGTGTGAAGCGACTGGGATGAGAATCAGCACCTCCAAGTCCGAGTCCATGGTTCTCGCCCGGAAAAGGGTGGAATGCCATCTTCGGGTTGGGGAGGAGACCCTGCCCCAAGTGGAGGTGTTCAAGTACCTCGGAGTCTTGTTCACGAGTGAGGGAAGAGTGCATCGTGAGATCGACAGGCGGATCGGTGCGGCATCTTCAGTAATGCGGACGCTGTATCGATCCGTTGTGGTGAAGAAGGAGCTGAGCCGGAAGGCAAAGCTCTCAATTTACCGGTCGATCTACGTTCCCATCCTCACCTATGGTCATGAGCTTTGGGTTATGACCGAAAGGACAAGATCACGGGTACAGGCGGCCGAAATGAGTTTCCTGCGCCGGGTGGCAGGGCTCTCCCTTAGAGATAGGGTGAGAAGCTCTGTCATCCGGGGGGAGCTCAAAGTAAAGCCGCTGCTCCTCCACATGGAGAGGAGCCAGATGAGGTGGTTCGGGCATCTGGTCAGGATGCCACCCGATCGCCTCCCTCGGGAGGTGTTTAGGGCACGTCCGACCGGTAGGAGGCCACGGGGAAGACCCAGGACACGTTGGGAAGACTATGTCTCCCGGCTGGCCTGGGAGCGCCTCGGGATCCCCAGGGAGGAGCTGGACGAAGTGGCTGGGGAGAGGGAAGTCTGGGCTTCCCTGCTTAGGCTGCTGCCCCCGCGACACGACCTCGGATAAGCGGAAGAAGATGGATGGATGGATGGATGGTTATGAACAGAATGGGTGACAAAGGGCAGCCTTGGCGGAGTCCAACCCTCACTGGAAACGTGTCCGACTTACTGCCGGCAATGCGGACCAAGCTCTGGCACTGATCATACAGGGAGCGA
>NC_084553.2:5260950-5268450 GCF_033978685.3 Nerophis lumbriciformis
TTTTTTTTTTTTTTTTAGATATATGCATACTAGTCTTAGCTATTAGGCTGTCCTAGTTTTTATTTTTATTTATTTTCATTATCTTTTTATTTGAATTTTTTTTAATACACTGTAGCACTTTGAGGTTGTTTACTCAATGGAAAGTGCTTTTTACAAATAAAATCTATTATTATTATTATTATTATTATTATTATTATTATTAATACTTTGGGTAGAGTCCCAAAGATCGACGGGTTGGTCTCGCACTTTCTGCTCCGCCGCTCCCAGTCTGTGGAACGCTCTCCCTGACCACCTGAGGGCACCACACACTGTGAATGCTTTTAAAAAAGGCTTAAAAACCCTTCTTTTAAAAAAAAAAGCCTTTTTTTTTTTTTTTAGATATTTATTTTTATTTATTTTTATTATCTTTTTATTTTATTTTTTTTAATACACTGTAGCACTTTGAGGTTGTTTACTCAATGGAAAGTGCTTTTTACAAATAAAATCTATTATTATTATTATTATTAATACTTTGGATAAAGTCCCAAAGATTGACGGGTTGGTCTCGCACTTTCTGCTCCGCCGCTCCCAGTCTGTGGAACGCTCTCCCTGACCACCTGAGGGCACCACAGACTGTGAATGCTTTTAAAAAAGGCTTAAAACCCTTTTTTTTTTTTTTTTTTTTTTTTTTTTTTTTTTTTTTTTAGATATATGCATACTAGTCTTAGCTATTAGGCTGTTCTAGTTTTTATTTTTATTTATTTTTATTTCCTTTTTATTGTATTTTTTTAAATACACAGTAGCACTTTGAGGTTGTTTACTCAATGGAAAGTGCTTTTTACAAATAAAATCTATTATTATTATTATTATTATTATTATTATTATTATTATTATTAATACTTTTGAAAAAAATAAAATGAAATATTTGCCATGTATCAGACTTCAGTACCACTTCTGAGGCTGTGGGTGCAAACTCTCCAACATTTCTTACCCGGGTCCTGGGTGCAGGCGGGCCCGGTGCCAGGACCGGCAGCCAGTCTCCCAGTTGGGGTTCTAAGAGTCCTCTGTGCTCACTCGCTCTGTCTCCGCATGGTCGGGTCACATGACACACACAATCATGCTCCGTTTCTTTAACCCTCAGGGAATCCTTCAATGTTATGAAGGTTTTAGGTCCGAGGACCCAGTAGGGTCTCATTAATTAAAGTCTTAAAAGTAAGTCATATAATTTTCAATGCTTAAATATCGAGATCAAATTCAGATCTATTTGTTAATATAATTTTTCTGTAAAATTTTTTTTTGCCTTTTGCCCTTTTTGTCAAGGGAACCACATTTTTTTCCCTATGGCAAAAACACACTATGCAACATTTCCCCCGCAAAATTAAAAAGTCAAATATTTGATGCAAAGTAATTGGAGCCATGAATAAGTCAATAATTCACAACAACATTAATTTTTAATTCATAACAATTGTCTGAGCATTGGCCGTTATAGATAAAAAATGACAGTAGAAGACCCTTGGACCCTTAAGGGTCCCACTCATAAAAGTGTTAAAAGTAAGTCATATATTAATATGTTTTTTTACTTTCAATGCTTACATTTGTAGATCTATACAAAATTTTATAATGTTTTTTTTTTAAGGAAAAAAACAACATGAGGAGACCCTTGGACCCTTAAGGGTCCCACTCATAAAAGTGTTAAAAGCAAGTCCTACATTGATTTTTTTTTTTTTTTTTTACTTTCAATGCTTAATTCTGTAGGTCAACTTCAGATCTATCCATTGATATCAAGTTTTTTTAAAGTATTTGTTATTTATGTTTTTGTATGTTTTATACCATTTTTGTCAAATAAACACCTTTTTTGTATGGCATAAACAACAATTATGCAATATTTCCCCCCAAAACTAAGAAGTCAAATATTTGATGTGAAGTATTTGGAGCCTTAAATAGGTCAATAATTCACAACAAAATTAATTTTAATTCATAATAATTGTTTGAGCATTGACTGTTATAGATATAAAAAAAAATGACAATAGAAGACCCTTGGACCCAAAAGGGTCCCACTCATAAAAGTGTTAAAAGTAAGTCATATATTATATATATATTTTTTTTACGTTCAACGCTTACATTTGTAGATCTATTTCAGGTCTATCCAAGTTTTTATAATTTTTTGTATGGTTTGTACCCTTTTTGTCAAAGAAACCCATTTTTTTGTGTGGCATAAACAAAAATGACGCAATATTTTCCCTCCAAAACTCCGAAGTCAAATATTTGATGTGAAGTATTTAAATAGGTTAATAATCCACAACAACATTGATTTTAGTTTATAATAATTGTTGGAGAATTGACCGTTACGTATATAAAAAAATGACAGTAGAAGACCCTTGGACCCTTAAGGGTCCCACTCATAAAAGTGTGAAAAGTAAGTCATATTTTCACTTTTTTTAACATTTGACGTTTAAATTTGTAGATCAACGTCAGGTCTATCAATAGATATTACGTTTTTTCATATTTTTGTTATGTTTTTGTAAGTTTTTATACACTATTTGTAAAAAAAAAAACGTTATTTTGTATGGCATAAAGTAAGATTATGCAATGTTTTCCCCCCAAAACTCAGAAGTCAAATATTTGATGTGAAGTATTAGGAGCCTTAAATAGGTCAATAATTCACAACAACATTAATTTTAATTCATAATAATTGTTTGAGCATTGGCCGTTATAGATTTAAAAAAAAAATGACAGTAGAATACCCTTGGACCCAAGAGGGTCCCCCTCATAAAAGTGTTAAAAGTATGTCATATTGTGGAAGACTTGCGCTTCCGGGTTCTTCAGACCACCAATTACGGACATGACCGCCTCGTTCATCTTTCCGAACTATGATTTATTTTGTAATAAATGTTTTTTGTGTTCGTTTTCAGTCATTTCCGTCCGTCTCGCCCTCATTTTTGTTCGTGCTCGGGTTTTCTCTCCACCATCAACAACCCCTCTCCTTCCCGGCTGCTAGATAGGCCAGCCCAGGTGTGCCATCTACGCACCTGTCGCTAATCTCGAAACCGGTCCTGGCACACCCCGCTTCGCTGCAGGTCTGCAGGCCACACCCCCCCACACATTAGTTATATATATTTTTTTGCTTTCAACACTAGATCTACTTCAGGTCTATCCAAGTTTTTATAATTTTTTTGTATGTTTTGTACCCTTTTTGTCAATAAAAGCCCTTTTTTTTTGTATGGCATAAACAAAAATGATGCAATGTTTTCCCCCCAAAAACTCTGAAGTCAAATATTTGATGTGAAGTATTTGGATCCTTAAATAGGTCAATAATCCACAACAACATCGATTTTAATTTATAATAATTGTTGGAACATTGACTGTTACGTATAAAAAAAAAATGACAGTAGAAGACCCTCGGACCCTTAAGGGTCCCACTCATAAAAGTGTTAAAAGTAAGTCTACATTAATCATTTTTTTAACTTTCAATGCTGAAATCTCTAGATCAACTTCAGATATATCCATAAATATTAGGGTTTTTCTTGTGTGTTTTTTTTTTAAATATTTGTTGTTTTTTAGCCTTTTTGTCAAATGAAACCCTTTTTTAACAACAATTACACAATATTTCCTCCCCAAAACTCAGAAGTCAAATATTTGATGTGAAGTATTTGGAACCTTAAATAAGTCAATAGTTTACAACAACATTGATTTTGATTAATAGTTATTAACCGTTTTATATTTAAAAAAAATGACAGTAGAATACCCTTGGACCCAAGAGGGTCCCACTCATAAAAGTGTTAAAAGTAAGTCATATATTAATATTTTTTTTACTTTCAACACTTAATTTGTAGATCTACTTCAGGTCTATCCAATTTCTTATCATTTTTTTGTATGTTTTGTACCCTTTTTGTCAATAAAAGCCCTTTTTTTTGTATGGCATGAACAAAAATGATGCAATGTTCCCCCCCTAAAACTCAGAAGTCAAATATTTGATATGAATGAGTCGGAGCCTCAAAAAAGTGCGGCGATGAGCTCGTACGTTGACGTTTACCATGCATGGAGCTCTGGGTTGCAGCTGACGCCCGCTAAGGGGAAGAAATGATGGACGTCCTCTCCTGACCTCGCCGTGTGTCTCTTTTTTTTCTGGCCAGGACATCTGCAAGTCGCTGTGGTGTCACCGCACGGGCCACCGATGCGAGACCAAGTTCATGCCCGCCGCCGAGGGTACGAGCTGCGGGCCAGACATGGTGAGGAGCGTTGTTATTATTCTTAGATCCACACGATCCAGGCCAACATCTTGGCCTTCCTCCCGTTTCTTGGCAGGAAACAACATCAAGAGAAACATTTTTCTAAGAACACACTTTGAAACGGAGCAGTTTCCGGAATGAGCACCTCGGCTTACTTCTGAGCTTCATGGCAAAGGCTGTGAATGTGAGCATGCTAACGTTAGCATGTGTCATATACCAAGTTATATGACGCTAAGGTGTATGCCTGCGAAATTAGAGAAAAAAGTGTTAAATTAGCAAAAAATGTTAGCAGTCTAATGATAGCATGCTAGAATGCTAACGTTAGCATGTTACAGTTAGCACGCTAACACTTAACAAGTGTCACATACCAAGTTATATGACTGTAAGGTTGTGGAATTAGAGAAAAAAAATGTGTAAAAATAGCTAAAAAAGTGAGTAAGTATATTATTTTTATTAGTTCAAACATTTCAGCTGTTTTTCATGACACTGATTTTTTTGCTCTTTTTTTCTTACATTTTACTGTTGTTTTTTTCCCCATCAAGAAGAGACTAAAAATATGAATAATGGGAAAAAAGCTAAAATTAGCTAAAATGTTAGCACGCCATTGTTAGCATGTTTCACATACCAAGTTAAATGACTCAAAGATGTATGGCTGTGGATGTAGAGAAAAAAGCTAAAATGTTAGCATGCCATTGTTAGCATGTGAGCATGCTAACGTTAGCATGTGTCATATACCAAGTTATATGACGCTAAGGTGTATGCCTGCGAAATTAGAGAAAAAAGTGTTAAATTAGCAAAATTTTTTCGCAGTGTAATGATAGCATGCTAGAATGCTAACGTTAGCATGTTACAGTTAGCACGCTAACACTTAACAAGTGTCACATACCAAGTTATATGACTGTAAGGTTCTGGAATTAGAGAAAAAAATGTGTAAAAATAGCTAAAAAAGTTAGTAAGTATATTATTTTTATTAGTTCAAACATTTCAGCTTTTTTTCATGACACTGGTTTTTTGTGCTCTTTTTTTCTTACATTTTACTGTTGTTTTTTCCCCATAAAGAAGAGACTAAAAATATGAATAATGGGAAAAAAGCTAAAATTAGCTAAAATGTTAGCATGCCATTGTTAGCATGTTTCACATACCAAGTAAAATGACTCAAAGGTGTATGGCTGCGGATGTAGAGAAAAAAGCTAAAATGTTAGCATGCCATTGTTAGCATGTGAGTATGCTAACGTTAGCATGTGTCATATACCAAGTTATATGACGCTATAAGGCTGCAAAATTAGAGAAGAAAGTGTTAAATCAGCAAAAAATGTTAGCAGTGTAATGATAGCATGCTAGAATGCTAACGTTAGCATGTTACAGTTAGCACGCTAACACTTAACAAGTGTCACATACCAAGTTATATGACTGTGAGGTTGTGGAGTTAGAGAAAAAAATGTGTAAAAATAGCTAAAAAAGTTAGTAAGTATATTATTTTTATTAGTTCAAACATTTCAGCTTTTTTTTGCTCTTTTTTTTCTTACATTTTACTGTTGTTTTTTCCCCCATAAAGAAGAGACTAAAAATATGAATAATATGATTGTGTAACTGCATAACTTAGTGTGGCAACAATATGAACATTCAGTTACATATTTAACAGTGTTTTTATTATTTGTCGTAATTTTTTAAATTAATTAGGGTTAGTATTATTTTATTTTTTAAACTTTGTTTACATTTTTTTTTTTTTGAGAGCTTCTGATATCTTATATCAGGGATGTCTAAGCCGAAAACTGAAAAGTTAAGTATGGGCAGGCCATTTTGATATTTTTATAATTGGAAAAAAAACTTGCTGAAAACATATATATTCAAAAACAAAACTTTATTTTATGGGTGACAAAGTATATAATAATTATTATTATATTATTATATTATATTATATTATATATATTATATTATATTATATTATATATATTATATTATATTATTATATTATTATATTATTATATTATTATATTATTATATTATTATTATATTATATTATATTATATTAGTATATAATTATTATTATTATTAACAATATTAACAATATTGCTAATTTCTCTAATTTCGCAGGCATGCACCTTAATAATAATATTATTAATTATTATTATATAATTATATAAGTATATAATTATTCTTACTATTTTTAAAAATTCAGCTTTTTCTTATTAAAATTCAATTTTCTGCTCTTTTTTTTTCTTACATTTTGAACCTTTTTTTAAAAATTTATTTTAAAGATAAATATATAATTATTTTAAAATACACAACTTTTTAAATTTTAGCAGACAGGTTAGATTCACAAAGTATTGGTATCGGATCGGTATCCCAGACACGACCCTGAATCTTACTTGGTATCGGATCGGAAAGAAAATCAGTGGTATCACACATCACTAGTGGATACTTATCTACATGTGTTTCTTATTTGTTAATATTTATTACATTTGCAAATACCTTGAAAAAAACAATGTCATTATGTATCAAAGTGTGCACCATTTACTTATATGACCTAAATGAAACAACCTTCCCTAGTCATGGTGCAAAAAAAAACAAAAAACAACAACACAGAAAGTCAACACACAACACAACCTGCTCACTGAACTTTGTGGATATTACAAAAAAATGTCCAAGCATCATAAAACAAATTCTAAATACAGCCATCACAATGCATGATGGGAAAAATGCTAAACTCTCTCTCCACACTTATCCATGTTTGGCACGTTTTAGCTGCTTGATATTTCTGATTGATTACAAATTTTAAAACTGCATCCACGTGTATTTGTCTGTTTGTAACAACAAAGGACGGTTTTCGAGGTCCAGCTCCTCCTTGGCATTACCACCAGTCAAGGCTGTTTTTACGACAGTTACACTTCCTGTCCCCCACTTATTGTGTTCCTTGGGGGAAACTGTTGATTATGAATAAACGTAGCGTTGCACCCCCCTTAATGTGTGCAGGTGTACCAAGAGCGAGGACCAAGTTCTCGCTCTTTATCGTCATCTTCTGTGTTTTTGTGCAGTGGTGTTGGCGAGGTCAGTGCGTGAAATACGGCGAGCACGGCCCCAAAGCGGTCCACGGCCAGTGGTCACCCTGGTCCCAGTGGTCGGAGTGTTCCAGAACCTGCGGAGGCGGGGTCATGCACCGAGAGCGCTCCTGCACCAGCCCCAGGTAAAACATAAACAACATTTCATTGCAAAAAAAAATGTATTTTTTTTTCCTGGGAGCACCTGAACGCACCACTGTCAGCGCCTTTGCACACGCAGAGTCAGCTGATAG
>NC_084553.2:5273450-5305950 GCF_033978685.3 Nerophis lumbriciformis
GGTCTGTCCCTGGGTCTATCAGGTGCACCGCAGACCTCCTCTGAGACCTGGGTCTGTCCCTGGGTCTGTCTCTAGGTCTATCAGGTGCACCGCAGACCTCCTCTGGGACCTGGGTCTGTCCCTGGGTCTATCAGGTGCACCGCAGACCTCCTCTGGGACCTGGGTCTGTCCCTGGGTCTGTCAAGTGCACCTCAGACCTCCTCTGGGACCTGGGTCTGTCCCTGGGTCTGTCCCTGGGTCTGTCAAGTGCACCGCAGACCTCCTCTGGGACCTGGGTCTGTCCCTGGGTCTGTCCCTGGGTCTGTCCCTGGGTCTATCAGGTGCACCGCAGACCTCCTCTGGGACCCGGGTCTGTCCCTGGGTCTGTCAAGTGCACCGCAGACCTCCTCTGGGACCTGGGTCTGTCCCTGGGTCTGTCCCTGGGTCTGTCCCTGGGTCTATCAGGTGCACCGCAGACCTCCTCTGGGACCTGGCTCTGTCCCTGGGTCTATCAGGTGCACCGCAGACCTCCTCTGGGACCCGGGTCTGTCCCTGGGTCTATCAGGTGCACCGCAGACCTCCTCTGGGACCTGGGTCTGTCCCTGGGTCTATCAAGTGCACCGCAGACCTCCTCTGGGACCTGGGTCTGTCCCTGGGTCTGTCCCTGGGTCTGTCCCTGGGTCTATCAGGTGCACCGCAGACCTCCTCTGGGACCTGGGTCTGTCCCTGGGTCTATCAGGTGCACTGCAGACCTCCTCTGGGACCTGGCTCTGTCCCTGGGTCTGTCTCTGGGTCTATCAGGTGCACCGCAGACCTCCTCTGGGACCTGGGTCTGTCCCTGGGTCTATCAAGTGCACCGCAGACCTCCTCTGAGACCTGGGTCTGTCCCTGGGTCTATCCGGTGCACCGCAGACCTCCTCTGGGACCCGGGTCTGTCCCTGGGTCTGTCAAGTGCACCGCAGACCTCCTCTGGGACCTGGGTTTGTCCCTGGGTCTGTCCCTGGGTCTGTCCCTGGGTCTGTCAAGTGCACCGCAGACCTCCTCTGGGACCTGGGTCTGTCCCTGGGTCTATCAGGTGCACCGCAGACCTCGTCTGGGACCTGGGTCTGTCCCTGGGTCTGTCAAGTGCACCGCAGACCTCCTCTGGTACCTGGGTCTGTCCCTGGGTCTGTCAAGTGCACCGCAGACCTCCTCTGGGACCTGGGTCTGTCCCCCGGGTCTATCAGGTGCACCGCAGACCTCCTCTTTAAGCACATAACGACATTTTTCAGAAAGATTCTTTGCTATATCCCATTTATTTCCCCGACTAATCCAAAGACTCCCGTCTTCAGGTCTGGGTTTCTGTTTCTAGTTCGGTTTTTACGAGACATCTTTGATCAGCATGGTTCTTCCGTCTCGCCCCGCCTGTGTACCGCGCTGGCCTTGCGCTCGGCAAACGGTGTAAATAGCGATCCTCAATTTTCTCTGCCGGGGGTCTTGCTGGAATGCCTGGCGATGAGTTTAAAGGCTGTGGGAATCGTCAGCGCTCGCTAAATGTCAACAGACGCTCTCCGACCTGTCAGATGTATTGCATGAGCGTAATGCAATACATGCTGCAGTCAGGGTTAGAAGCAGATTGGTTGAATTTTAGACAATTAAGAAATCAATTTACCTCTCTCCTTCGGAAAGTCATATCAGAATTTTATTTCTCCACAACAACTGAAAATCTCAAACACCCAAAGAAGTTTTGGAAAATCATCAAATCTTTGTCCGGCTGCTGTAATTCAGTCAATCTCCCACCTAGTATACTTCTTGATGGTGTCAGAGTAAGTGACAGAAGAGAAATGGGTAGTCATTTTAATAATCATTTTATTTCCTCTGGTTTTCTCTACAATTCTGACAACTCTACTGAAGCTCCGCTAACTCCGGAGAGAACCGTTGAAAATACCCAGGTTTTTAACTTTACGCCCTTTACCACAACAGAGGTCACGAGGGCTCTAAAACAACTTAAACCTAGAAAGCCAGCCGGCTCAGATAAGTTGGAGCCGCTCTTTTTAAAGTTGGCAGCTGAAATTATAACTGGACCACTGACTCACATTTTTAACCTTACTCTAATTTCAAATGAAATCCCTTTGGATTGGAACTCTGCCCTTGTAATCCCCCTATTAAAAGGAGGTGACCCTAGTAATCTAAATAATTACAGACCGATCTCTAAACTCTCTGTTCTGGCAAAAGTGCTTGAATCCCTTATCAGTGAACAGATAAAAGACTTTTTGGACACCAATTTTATTCTGTCACCATTTCAGTCAGGTTTTCGTAGAAATCACAGTACTGTTACTGATGTAACTGAAGCTCTTGACAAGAAGCAGTGCTGTCTGTCCCTCTTTATTGACTTTTCAAAGGCATTTGATACTGTTGATCATGTCATTTTAATCAAACGTCTTTCAGCTATTGGTTTTTCTCAGCAAGCAGTTGGATGGTTTGCAAATGACCTCACAAGTAGAACTCAGGCTGTTCAGATAGAAGGACGTACTGCAAGTGAAAAAGGGTGTCCCTCAAGGTTCTGTGTTGGGCCCCTTATTATTCACTATTTACATAAATAATCTTGGACAGAATATTCCGAACTCAACTTTCCATTTCTATGCTGATGATACTGTCATATGCTGCACAGCACCTACTCTTGCTGAGGCTTTTAAATATCTACAACATGCATTTGACAGAGTACAAGAACAACTTTGCTATCTTCAACTGCTTTTAAATGCAGAGAAAACAAAGTGTATGCTCTTTACCACATCAAAAACTGTAAGATCAGCACTGTGTGAGAACATTTTAACAAGAAATGGGCAACAAATTATGTTAGTATCTGCTTTTAAATATTTAGGATTTTTAATTGATGACCACTTGAGTTTTAAGGAGCACATTCAGTATGTTGTAAAAAAAACTGAAACTTTTACTGGGATTTTATTATAGAAACAAGTCTTGCTTTTCTTTTACTGTGAAACAGAAATTGGTGGAAACAACCTTTTTACCTGTAATTGATGATGGAGATGTGTTGTACATGAATGCTACTGCTGGTTGTCTGAGATTCATCACCAACTTACTCACCATTGTGTGTTATACTCAATGGTTAACTGGACATCTTTATGTGCTCGACGCCTCAATCATTGGTATGTTTTCATCTACAAAACCATTCTGGGTATCACTCCATCTTATCTGTCTTGTCTTGGAATAACCTACAATCGAACATTAAACTTCAAACCCTAGTTACGTTGAATGAGTTTAAAGCTTCTGTGAAAGGACTGCAGTCTACCTTGTCTGTATGCACATGTGTCATGTGAGCAAGTTTTAATATTGTAAATGTGATGTTTTATGTACCGTATTTTCCGCACTATAAGCCGCCCCGGGATATTAGCCGCACCTTCAATGAATGGCATATTTCATAACTTTGTCCACCTATAAGCCGCCCCGGACTATAAGCCGCGCCTACGCTGCGCTAAAGGGAATGTCAAAAAAACAGTCAGATAGGTCAGTCAAACTTTAATAATATATTAAAAACCAGCGTTCTAACAACTCTGTTCACTCCCAAAATGTACGCAAATGTGCAATCACAAACATAGTAAAATTCAAAATAGTGCAGAGCAATAGCAACATAATGTTGCTCGAACGTTAATGTCACAACACACAAAATAAACATAGCGCTCACTTTCTGAAGTTATTCTTCATTCGTAAATCCTTCGTCTTCGGTGTCCGAAGTGAAAAGTTGGGCAAATGTGGGATCCAAAATGGCCGGTTCCGTCTCGTCGAAGTCATCGGAGTCAGTGTCACTGTTATCCAGCAGTTCTGTGAATCCTGCCTTCCGGAAAGCTCGGACCACAGTTGTGACCGAAATATCTGCCCAGGCATTTACGATCCACTGGCAGATGTTGGCGTCGTCTGGCGCTGCCTCCCTGACTTAGTGAAGGTGTGTTCGCCTTCTGTCATCCATTGTTCCCACGCAGTTAGCAGTCTAGCTTCGAATGCCCTGTTGACACCAATATCTAGCGGCTGGAGGTCTTTTGTCAATCCACCCGGAATGACGGCGAGTATTGAATTAAGCGCGTAAGCGTGTCTCTCAATGTGCTGTTATGAGCTAGCAAATATAACAACTACACTACCCAGCATGCAACGATAGTGACGAGCATGCGCGGTAGCCCTGAGAAGCGTTGTTGTATGCTGGGAGTTCGAATGTGGTTATGAGCACGCTGTGAGTAAACGTTGAGAACTCCGTTAACACGCCTCGTCTGCATTATTTATAATTAGACAGACAACACACTTAATAGGAGCCATTTTGGGGTCTTTACATAAACACACAAATGGAAATGAAACGTCACATATCCCAGCATGCACCGCGCACTTCTTCGTCATCCACTGTTCCCACGCAGTTAGCAGTCTAGCTTCGAATGCCCTGTTGACACCAATATCTAGCGGCTGGAGGTCTTTTGTCAATCCACCCGGAATGACGGCGAGTATTGAATTAAGCGCGTAAGCGTGTCTCTTAATGTGATGTTATGAGCTAGCAAATATAACAACTACACTACCCAGCATGCAACGATAGTGACGAGCATGCGCGGTAGCCCTGAGAAGCGTTGTATGCTGGCAGTTAGAATGTGGTTATGAGCACGCTGTGAGTAAACGTTGAGAACTCAGTTAACACGCCTCGTCTGCATTATTTATAATTAGACAGACAACACACTTAATAGGAGCCATTTTGGGGTCTTTACATAAACACACAAATGGAAATGAAACGTCACATATCCCAGCATGCACCGCGCTTCTTCTTCTTCCGGGGGCGGGTGGTTGCTTACAGTACAAGAAGAAGCGCTTCCTGTTCTATGGGGGCGGGTGCTTACCTTGGCGGTTGCTTGCGTAGAAGAAGAAGCGCTTCCTGTTCTACCGGGAAAAAAGATGGCGGCTGTTTACCGAAGTTGCGAGAACGAAACTTTATGAAAATGAATCTTAATATTTATCCATATATAAAGCGCACCGGGTTAAAAGCCGCACTGTCAGCTTTTGAGTAAATTTGTGGTTTTTAGGTGCGGCTAATGGTGCGGAAAATACGGTATTTGTTTACTGTTTTTAATGTAACCTTGCTGCTGCCCTCTTGGCCAGGTCTCCCTTGGAAAAGAGATCTTTGATCTCAATGGGATTTTACCTGGTTAAATAAAGGCTAATAATAATAATAATGTGGTGGTTGACGGTAGAACTCAACGCTGCTCTTACAGTTCTTACGTTTATTTATACTCAACTAGTTATTTTTTGGTTCTTCGCAAACCTGGTTTTATTGTGGTCTTTAAAAATAGTATCAAACTCCGACTCATAGAGTAGGCGAGAGTTAGAATAGTGTTGGCGGACGCAGCTAGACCCTTCTCCAACTGCCAGATACCGACTGGCTAAAGAAACGATGCCCTCAGCCAGTCCTGTGGATCCCTTTGAATCCAACCTTAAGAAGTTCTCCCAGATATCTTCCTCACTTCTGTTTGTTCCACGTGTTGGTTCAGTTTTTGTATAGGTGTTGACAGATTAGACCCGTCAGGGAGTTGTTTTAAGGCGCCAATATATATTTTTTTCCTGGGACCTAACATGGTACACATGTAGGACAGGACCATGAATTGAAGTTGAAAAACTTATTGGGGTGTTACCATTTAGTGGTCAATTGTACGGAATATGTACTGTACTGTGCAATCTACTAATACAAGTTTCAATCAATCAATCAAAATCAATCATTTCTAGGCGCAGTCAAGGCGTTGAGGGGATCTGGTTTGGTGGCTGCAGGATTAGGTCTCTGCTTTTTGCAGATGATGTGGTCCTGATGGCTTCATCTGGCCAGGATCTTCAGCTCTCACTGGATCGGTTCGCAGCCGAGTGTGAAGCGACTGGGATGAGAATCAGCACCTCCAAGTCCGAGTCCATGGTTCTCGCCCGGAAAAGGGTGGAGTGCCATCTCCGGGTTGGGGAGGAGATCTTGCCCCAAGTGGAGGAGTTCAAGTACCTCGGAGTCTTGTTCACGAGTGAGGGAAGAGTGGATCGTGAGATCGACAGGCGGATCGGTGCGGCGTCTTCAGTAATGCGGACGCTGTATCGATCCGTTGTGGTGAAGAAGGAGCTGAGCTGGAAGGCAAAGCTCTCAATTTACCGGTCGATCTATGTTCCCATCCTCACCTATGGTCATGAGCTTTGGGTTATGACCGAAAGGACAAGATCACGGGTACAAGCGGCCCAAATGAGTTTCCTCCGCCGGGTGGCGGGGCTCTCCCTTAGAGATAGGGTGAGAAGCTCTGCCATCCGAGGGGAGCTCAAAGAAAAGCCGCTGCTCCTCCACATCGAGAGGAGCCAGATGAGGTGGTTCGGGCATCTGGTCAGGATGCCACCCGAACGCCTCCCCAGGGAGGTGTTTAGGGCACGTCCGACCGGTAGGAGGCCGCGGGGAAGACCCAGGACACGTTGGGAAGACTATGTGTCCCGGCTGGCCTGGGAACGCCTCGGGGTCCCACAGGAAGAGCTGGACGAAGTGGCTGGGGAGAGGGAAGTCTGGGCTTCCCTGCTTAGGCTGCTGCCCCCGCGACCCAACCTCGGATAAGCGGAAGAAGATGGATGGATGGATGGCAATCAAAAAGGAACATGGAAGAAAAGCTCCAGAACTGGCTGAAGGGCGTCGTTTCTTTTCCAGTCGGTGTCTGGCAGTTGGAGAAGGGTCTAGCTGCGGCCGCAGACACTCTAAGTCCTGCCGACTTTAAGTCTCAGTCGCGCCCACTCAGGGGTGACGACAACGGAAGTGAAGGGTGTCTTAAACAGAAGTGAAGCTGGAGAGACCATACGCAACACGGAAATCTGAAATAAATGGAAGAAAAAAAAATACTGCTGAAAATAAGTTAAGGTTACTGTTAGGGTTAGGTTTGGGTTTGGGTTGGGGTTAGGATTGTATATAACCAGCCGGACCAACGGAAATAATAACAACCATGATGCGTTGCATTTGCCATCTTGGATCTTGTTACAAATCAAGTGTCCACTCTGGTGTTGCCAGCACCACTTTGGCCATGTCTTTAAACCATGGTTCACTTCCGTTGTCTTCACCCTTGTAGGCGGAACTTAGAGTAGGCGAGACTTAGAATAGTGTCGGCGGTTCGCAGCTAGACCCTTCTCCAACTGCCAGATACCGACTGGCTAAAGAAACGATGCCCTCAGCCAGTCCTGCGGATCCCTTTGAGTCCAACCTTAAGAAGTTTTCCCAGATATCTTCCTCACCTCTGTTTGTTCCACGTGTTGGTTCAGTTTTGTATAGGTGTTGACAGATTAGACTCGTCGGGGAGTTGTTTTAAGGCGCCAATATTTTTTTTTTTCCTGGGACCTAACATGGTACACATGTAGGACAGGACCATGAATTGAAGTTGATAAACTTATTGGGGTGTTACCATTTAGTGGTCAATTGTACGGAATATGTACTGTACTGTGCAATCTACTAATACAAGTTTCAATCAATCAATCAAAATCAATCATTTCTAGGCGCAGTCAAGGTGTTGAGGGGATCTGGTTTGGTGGCTGCAGGATTAGGTCTCTGCTTTTTGCAGATGATGTGGTCCTGATGGCTTCATCTGGCCAGGATCTTCAGCTCTCACTGGATCGGTTCGCAGCCGAGTGTGAAGCGACTGGGATGAGAATCAGCACCTCCAAGTCCGAGTCCATGGTTCTCGCCCGGAAAAGGGTGGAGTGCCATCTCCGGGTTGGGGAGGAGATCTTGCCCCAAGTGGAGGAGTTCAAGTACCTCGGAGTCTTGTTCACGAGTGAGGGAAGAGTGGATCGTGAGATCGACAGGCGGATCGGTGCGGCGTCTTCAGTAATGCGGACGCTGTATCGATCCGTTGTGGTGAAGAAGGAGCTGAGCCGGAAGGCAAAGCTCTCAATTTACCGGTCGATCTACGTTCCCATCCTCACCTATGGTCATGAGCTTTGGGTTATGACCGAAAGGACAAGATCACGGGTACAAGCGGCCGAAATGAGTTTCCTCCGCCGGGTGGCGGGGCTCTCCCTTAGAGATAGGGTGAGAAGCTCTGCCATCCGGGGGGAGCTCAAAGTAAAGCCGCTGCTCCTCCACATGGAGAGGAGCCAGATGAGGTGGTTCGGGCATCTGGTCAGGATGTCACCCGAACGCCTCCCCAGGGAGGTGTTTAGGGCACGTCCGACCGGTAGGAGGCCGCGGGGAAGACCCAGGACACGTTGGGAAGACTATGTCTCCCGGCTGGCCTGGGAACGCCTCGGGGTCCCACAGGAAGAGCTGGACGAAGTGGCTGGGGAGAGGGAAGTCTGGGCTTCCCTGCTTAGGCTGATGCCCCCGCGACCCGACCTCGGATAAGCGGAAGAAGATGGATGGATGGATGGCAATCAAAAAGGAACATGGAAGAAAAGCTCCAGAACTGGCTGAAGGGCGTCGTTTCTTTTCCAGTCGGTGTCTGGCAGTTGGAGAAGGGTCTAGCTGCGGCCGCAGACACTCTAAGTCCTGCCGACTTTAAGTCTCAGTCGCGCCCACTCAGGGGTGACGACAACGGAAGTGAAGGGTGTCTTAAACAGAAGTGAAGCTGGAGAGACCATACGCAACACGGAAATCAGAAATAAATGGAAGAAAAAAAAATACTGCTGAAAATAAGTTAAGGTTACTGTTAGGGTTAGGTTTGGGTTTGGGTTTGGGTTAGGATTGTATATAACCAGCCGGACCAACGGAAATAATAACACCCATGATGCGTTGCATTTGCCATCTTGGATCTTGTTACAAATCAAGTGCCCACTCTGGTGTTGCCAGCACCACTCTGGCCATGTCTTTAAACCATGGTTCACTTCCGTTGTCTTCACCCTTGTAGGCGGAACTTAGAGTAGGCGAGACTTACAATAGTGTCGGCGGTCGCAGCTAGACCCTTCTCCAACTGCCAGATACCGACTGGCTAAAGAAACGATGCCCTCAGCCAGTCCTGCGGATCCCTTTGAATCCAACCTTAAGAAGTTCTCCCAAATATCTTCCTCACCTCTGTTTGTTCCACGTGTTGGTTCAGTTTTGAATAGGTGTTGACAGATTAGACTCGTCAGGGAGTTGTTTTAAGGCGCCAATTTTTTTTTATTTGTATGAATTACTCGTAACAACGGATGTCCTCGGGCTGTTGAGAGAAGCCACCAGGCCAAACGTTGACTTCTGAAATCGTTCCAAACCAACACCTTTGATTACTCCATGCCACAGTTCTCTCACACTAATCCTGGGTGGGTTTTCTCTTTTCTTTGATCAGGCCGCAGTACAACGGCAATTTCTGCCCGGGCTCCAACCGTCTCAACCAGCTGTGTAACACCCGGCAGTGCCCGCACAACACGGTGGACTTCCGGACCCAGCAGTGCGCCGAGTACAACAGCAAGCCCTTCAGGGGCTGGTACTACAAGTGGAAGCCGTACACCAAAGTAGAAGGTAAACATTCAAGCTTGTCGTCCTGTGTGAAAACTCCGAATTTCAAGTCTTTTCTCAACTAGTTGCCTGTAAATGATCCTTTTGGAACATTTTGGCAAGAGATTTTCAATCTTTTAAGAGCTTTCGTAGGACTCCGAAAGACACCACACAATTTGTTGTATTCCGACACTAAGAACAGGAGCGGGGAGCGTCTGATTGGCCGGCTCCTAAACACACAAAGCAGCGCTTTCGGCCGCCGGCGAGCTTTGTCTCGTCTTAATTCGGCTTGATCTTCTGTATTCTGCGCCGTGCTGTTCCAGCCCCCAATCTCTTTAATGGGCTTTTTTTCTGCGATGCCAAGCTCTATTTACTGCCGGCTTGTCTGGGGCCAAAGAAGCTGGAGGAAACTATCACTCTGTGTAATATGCATGGCAGGCATGCAGCCACTTGCACCCCTCCGCACAGTGGGAAGGGATTTGAAAAGGAAGCCTCCTGGCCCTGAGCGAGCGCAGAGAAAGGGAGGGTAGTGAAGGACAGCGGTGTGTTTGGCCGGCGTCCCAGGCCTCTTTAGACTCTTGATGAATAGGAGGTTATGTTTGGAGGAACATATTCTAAAGTGCCTTCGGGACCTTGGGCCAAGTCACCTTTGTTGTCGATTATTTCAACCGCGGGCAGCTGCTCAGACTCGAATTTTGAAGCAGACAATAAATCCCCAGAGAAGACTTCATTGTCAGTGCCTGTCTTCTGCCATTCATGCTCTGCTGGTCTTGCGAGTCCAGGTTTAACCCCCAAGAACCGGCAACATTGGACCACCTTTGCTTAGTCAGTCAGTCTGGTTTTGGCAGAACGACCCAGGAGATTTGTGGTGTGTGAAGGTTGGCACATGTACCAGCCTCGATATGATAATATTCCTGGTAACTACTCAGGTTGGTGCAGTTCTGGACGTTTTCCATTGGCTAAAAACAGGTACTACGAGACGGGGACGGATTGGGACCCTGTTACCGGGAAGGGACCTCCTAGATTATTATATTCTATGGCTGTCGGAAAAAGGGGAGGTGACTAGAATCGATGATTAAGAATTTACTGTACAAAAAAGTCCTGTACTGTACTCCAAGTCCAAGTCCATGGTTCTCGCTCGGAAAAGGGTGGAGTGCCATCGGGACCTTGGGCCAAGTCACCTTTGTTGTCGATTATTTCAACCGCGGGCAGCTGCTCAGACTCGAATTTTGAAGCAGACAATAAATCCCCAGAGAAGACTTCATTGTCGGTGCCTGTCTTCTGCCATTCATGCTCTGCTGGTCTTGCGAGTCCAGGTTTAACCCCCAAGAACCGGCAACATTGGACCACCTTTGCTTAGTCAGTCAGTCTGGTTTTGGCAGAACGACCCAGGAGATTTGTCGTGTGTGAAGGTTGGCACATGTACCAGCCTCGATATGATAATATTCCTGGTAACTACTCAGGTTGGTGCAGTTTTGGACCTTTTCCATTGGCTAAAAACAGGTACTACGAGACGGGGACGGATTGTGACCCTGTTACCGGGAAGAGACCTCCTAGATTATTATATTCTATGGCTGTCGGAAAAAAGGGAGGTGACTAGAATCGATGATTAAGTGCCTGTCTTCTGCCATTCATGCTCTGCTGGTCTTGCGAGTCCAGGTTTAACCCCCAAGAACCGGCAACATTGGACCACCTTTGCTTAGTCAGTCAGTCCGGTTTTGGCAGAACGACCCAGGAGATTTGTCGTGTGTGAAGGTTGGCACATGTACCAGCCTCGATATGATAATATTCCTGGTAACTACTCAGGTCGGTGCAGTTTTGGACGTTTTCCATTGGCTAAAAACAGGTACTACGAGACGGGGTCGGATTGGGACCCTCTTACCGGGAAGAGACCTCCTAGATTATTATATTCTATGGCTGTCGGAAAAAAGGGAGGTGACTAGAATCGAGGATTAAGTGCCTGTCTTCTGCCATTCATGCTCTGCTGGTCTTGCGAGTCCAGGTTTAACCCCCAAGAACCGGCAACATTGGACCACCTTTGCTTAGTCAGTCAGTCTGGTTTTGGCAGAAGGACCCAGGAGATTTGTCGTGTGTGAAGGTTGGCACATGTACCAGCCTCGATATGATAATATTCCTGGTAACTACTCAGGTTGATGCAGTTTTGGACGTTTTTCATTGGCTAAAAACAGGTACTACGAGACGGGGACGGATTGGGACCCTGTTACCGGGAAGAGACCTCCTAGATTATTATATTCTATGGCTGTCGGAAAAAAGGGAGGTGACTAGAATCGAGGATTAAGTGCCTGTCTTCTGCCATTCATGCTCTGCTGGTCTTGCGAGTCCAGGTTTAACCCCCAAGAACCGGCAACATTTGGACCACCTTTGCTTAGTCAGTCAGTCTGGTTTTGGCAGAAGGACCCAGGAGATTTGTCGTGTGTGAAGGTTGGCACATGTACCAGCCTCGATATGATAATATTCCTGGTAACTACTCAGGTTGGTGCAGTTTTGGACGTTTTCCATTGGCTAAAAACAGGTACTACGAGACGGGGACGGATTGGGACCCTGTTACCGGGAAGAGACCTCCTAGATTATTATATTCTATGGCTGTCGGAAAAAAGGGAGGTGACTAGAATCGAGGATTAAGTGCCTGTCTTCTGCCATTCATGCTCTGCTGGTCTTGCGAGTCCAGGTTTAACCCCCAAGAACCGGCAACATTGGGCCACCTTTGCTTAGTCAGTCAGTCTGGTTTTGGCAGAACGACCCAGGAGATTTGTCGTGTGTGAAGGTTGGCACATGTACCAACCTCGATATGATAATATTCCTGGTAACTACTCAGGTTGGTGCAGTTTTGGACGTTTTCCATTGGCTAAAAACAGGTACTACGAGACGGGGACGGATTAGGACCCTGTTACCGGGAAGAGACCTCCTAGATTATTATATTCTATGGCTGTCGGAAAAAAGGGAGGTGACTAGAATCGAGGATTAAGTGCCTGTCTTCTGCCATTCATGCTCTGCTGGTCTTGCGAGTCCAGGTTTAACCCCCAAGAACAGGCAACATTGGACCACCTTTGCTTAGTCAGACAGTCTGGTTTTGGCAGAACAACCCAGGAGATTTGTCGTGTGTGAAGGTTGGCACATGTACCAGCCTCGATATGATAATATTCCTGGTAACTACTCAGGTTGGTACAGTTTTGGACGTTTTCCATTGGCTAAAAACAGGTACTACGAGACGGGGACGGATTGGGACCCTGTTACCGGGAAGAGACCTCCTAGATTATTATATTCTATGGCTGTCGGAAAAAGGGGAGGTGACTAGAATCGAGGATTAAGTGCCTGTCTTCTGCCATTCATGCTCTGCTGGTCTTGCGAGTCCAGGATTAACCCCCAAGAACCGGCAACATTGGACCACCTTTGCTTAGTCACTCAGTCTGGTTTTGGCAGAACGACCCAGGAGATTTGTCGTGTGTGAAGGTTGGCACATGTACCAGCCTCGATATGATAATATTCCTGGTAACTACTCAGGTTGGTGCAGTTTTGGACGTTTTCCATTGGCTGAAAACAGGTACTACGAGACGGGGACGGATTGGGACCCTGTTACCGGGAAGAGACCTCCTAGATTATTATATTCTATGGCTGTCGGAAAAAAGGGAGGTGACTAGAATCGAGGATTAAGTGCCTGTCTTCTGCCATTCATGCTCTGCTGGTCTTGCGAGTCCAGGTTTAACCCCCAAGAACCGGCAACATTGGACCACCTTTGCTTAGTCAGTCAGTCTGGTTTTGGCAGAAGGACCCAGGAGATTTGTCGTGTGTGAAGGTTGGCACATGTACCAGCCTCGATATGATAATATTCCTGGTAACTACTCAGGTTGGTGCAGTTTTGGACGTTTTCCATTGGCTAAAAACAGGTACTACGAGACGGGGACGGATTGGGACCCTGTTACCGGGAAGAGACCTCCTAGATTATTATATTCTATGGCTGTCGGAAAAAAGGGAGGTGACTAGAATCGAGGATTAAGTGCCTGTCTTCTGCCATTCATGCTCTGCTGGTCTTGCGAGTCCAGGTTTAACCCCCAAGAACCGGCAACATTGGACCACCTTTGCTTAGTCAGTCAGTCTGGTTTTGGCAGAACGACCCAGGAGATTTGTCGTGTGTGAAGGTTGGCACATGTACCAGCCTCGATATGATAATATTCCTGGTAACTACTCAGGTTGGTGCAGTTTTGGACGTTTTCCATTGGCTAAAAACAGGTACTACGAGACGGGGACGGATTGTGACCCTGTTACCGGGAAGAGACCTCCTAGATTATTATATTCTATGGCTGTCGGAAAAAAGGGAGGTGACTAGAATTGAGGATTAAGTGCCTGTCTTCTGCCATTCATGCTCTGCTGGTCTTGCGAGTCCAGGTTTAACCCCCAAGAACCGGCAACATTGGACCACCTTTGCTTAGTCAGTCAGTCTGGTTTTGGCAGAACGACCCAGGAGATTAGTCGTGTGTGAAGGTTGGCACATGTACCAGCCTCGATATGATAATATTCCTGGTAACTACTCAGGTTGGTGCAGTTTTGGATGTTTTCCATTGGCTAAAAACAGGTACTACGAGACGGGGACGGATTGGGACCCTGTTACCGGGAAGAGACCTCCTAGATTATTATATTCTATGGCTGTCGGAAAAAAGGGAGGTGACTAGAATCGAGGATTAAGTGCCTGTCTTCTGCCATTCATGCTCTGCTGGTCTTGCGAGTCCAGGTTTAACCCCCAAGAACCGGCAACATTGGACCACCTTTGCTTAGTCAGTCAGTCTGGTTTTGGCAGAACGACCCAGGAGATTTGTCGTGTGTGAAGGTTGGCACATGTACCAGCCTCGATATGATAATATTCCTGGTAACTACTCAGGTTGGTGCAGTTTTGGACGTTTTCCATTGGCTAAAAACAGGTACTACGAGACGGGGACGGATTGTGACCCTGTTACCGGGAAGAGACCTCCTAGATTATTATATTCTATGGCTGTCGGAAAAAAGGGAGGTGACTAGAATTGAGGATTAAGTGCCTGTCTTCTGCCATTCATGCTCTGCTGGTCTTGCGAGTCCAGGTTTAACCCCCAAGAACCGGCAACATTGGACCACCTTTGCTTAGTCAGTCAGTCTGGTTTTGGCAGAACGACCCAGGAGATTAGTCGTGTGTGAAGGTTGGCACATGTACCAGCCTCGATATGATAATATTCCTGGTAACTACTCAGGTTGGTGCAGTTTTGGACGTTTTCCATTGGCTAAAAACAGGTACTACGAGACGGGGACGGATTGGGACCCTGTTACCGGGAAGAGACCTCCTAGATTATTATATTCTATGGCTGTCGGAAAAAAGGGAGGTGACTAGAATCGAGGAGTAAGTGCCTGTCTTCTGCCATTCATGCTCTGCTGGTCTTGCGAGTCCAGGTTTAACCCCCAAAAACCGGCAACATTGGACCACCTTTGCTTAGTCAGTCAGTCTGGTTTTGGCAGAAGGACCCAGGAGATTTGTCGTGTGTGAAGGTTGGCACATGTACCAGCCTCGATATGATAATATTCCTGGTAACTACTCAGGTTGGTGCAGTTTTGGACGTTTTCCATTGGCTAAAAACAGGTACTACGAGACGGGGACGGATTGGGATCCTGTTACCGGGAAGAGACCTCCTAGATTATTATATTCTATGGCTGTCGGAAAAAAGGGAGGTTACTAGAATCGAGGATTAAGTGCCTGTCTTCTGCCATTCATGCTCTGCTGGTCTTGCGAGTCCAGGTTTAACCCCCAAGAACCGGCAACATTGGACCACCTTTGCTTAGTCAGTCAGTCTGGTTTTGGCAGAACGACCCAGGAGATTTGTCGTGTGTGAAGGTTTGCACATGTACCAGCCTCGATATGATAATATTCCTGGTAACTACTCAGGTTGGTGCAGTTTTGGACGTTTTCCATTGGCTAAAAACAGGTACTACGAGACGGGGACGGATTGGGACCCTGTTACCGGGAAGAGACCTCCTAGATTATTATATTCTATGGCTGTCGGAAAAAAGGGAGGTGACTAGAATCGAGGATTAAGTGCCTATCTTCTGCCATTCATGCTCTGCTGGTCTTGCGAGTCCAGGTTTAACCCCCAAGAACCGGCAACATTGGACCACCTTTGCTTAGTCAGTCAGTCTGGTTTTGGCAGAACGACCCAGGAGATTTGTCGTGTGTGAAGGTTGGCACATGTACCAGCCTCGATATGATAATATTCCTGGTAACTACTCAGGTTGGTGCAGTTTTGGACCTTTTCCATTGGCTAAAAACAGGTACTACGAGACGGGGACGGATTGTGACCCTGTTACTGGGAAGAGACCTCCTAGATTATTATATTCTATGGCTGTCGGAAAAAAGGGAGGTGACTAGAATCGAGGATTAAGTGCCTGTCTTCTGCCATTCATGCTCTGCTGGTCTTGCGAGTCCAGGTTTAACCCCCAAGAACCGGCAACATTGGACCACCTTTGCTTATTAGTCAGTCAGTCTGGTTTTGGCAGAACGACGCAGGAGATTTGTCATGTGTGAAGGTTGGCACATGTACCAGCTTCGATATGATAATATTCCTGGTAACTACTCAGGTTGGTGCAGTTTTGGACGTTTTCCATTGGCTAAAAACAGGTACTACGAGACGAGGATGGATTGGGACCCTGTTACCGGGAAGAGACCTCCTAGATTATTATATTCTATGGCTGTCGGAAAAAAGGGAGGTGACTAGAACCGAGGATTAAGTGCCTGTCTTCTGCCATTCATGCTCTGCTGGTCTTGCGAGTCCAGGTTTAACCCCCAAGAACCGGCAACATTGGACCACCTTTGCTTAGTCAGTCAGTCCGGTTTTGGCAGAACGACCCAGGAGATTTGTCGTGTGTGAAGGTTGGCACATGTACCAGCCTCGATATGATAATATTCCTGGTAACTACTCAGGTTGGTGCAGTTTTGGACGTTTTCCATTGGCTAAAAACAGGTACTACGAGACGGGGACGGATTGGGACCCTGTTACTGGGAAGAGACCTCCTAGATTATTATATTCTATGGCTGTCGGAAAAAAGGGAGGTGACTAGAATCGAGGATTAAGTGCCTGTCTTCTGCCATTCATGCTCTGCTGGTCTTCCGAGTCCAGGTTTAACCCCCAAGAACCGGCAACATTGGACCACCTTTGCTTAGTCAGTCAGTCCGGTTTTGGCAGAACGACCCAGGAGATTTGTCGTGTGTGAAGGTTGGCACATGTACCAGCCTCGATATGATAATATTCCTGGTAACTACTCAGGTTGGTGCAGTTTTGGACGTTTTCCATTGGCTAAAAACAGGTACTACGAGACGGGGACGGATTGGGACCCTGTTACCGGGAAGAGACCTCCTAGATTATTATATTCTATGGCTGTCGGAAAAAAGGGAGGTGACTAGAATCGAGGATTAAGTGCCTGTCTTCTGCCATTCACGCTCTGCTGGTCTTGCGAGTCCAGGTTTAACCCCCAAGAACCGGCAACATTGGACCACCTTTGCTTAGTCAGTCAGTCTGGTTTTGGCAGAACGACCCAGGAGATTTGTCGTGTGTGAAGGTTGGCACATGTACCAGCCTCGATATGATAATATTCCTGGTAACTACTCAGGTTGGTGCAGTTTTGGACGTTTTCCATTGGCTAAAAACAGGTACTACGAGATGGGGACGGATTGGGACCCTGTTACCGGAAAGAAACCTCCTAGATTATTATATTCTATGTCTGTCGGAAAAAAGGGAGGTGACTAGAATCGAGGATTAAGTGCCTGTCTTCTGCCATTCATGCTCTGCTGGTCTTGCGAGTCCAGGTTTAACCCCCAAGAACCGGCAACATTGGACCATCTTTGCTTAGTCAGTCAGTCTGGTTTTGGCAGAAGGACCCAGGAGAATTGTCGTGTGTGAAGGTTGGCACATGTACCAGCCTCGATATGATAATATTCCTGGTAACTACTCAGGTTGGTGCAGTTTTGGACGTTTTCCATTGGCTAAAAACAGGTACTACGAGACGGGGACGGATTGTGACCCTGTTATCGGGAAGAGACCTCCTAGATTATTATATGCTATGGCTGTCGGAAAAAAGGGAGGTTACTAGAATCGAGCATTAAGTGCCTGTCTTCTGCCATTCATGCTCTGCTGGATTTGCGAGTCCAGGTTTAACCCCCAAGAACCGGCAACATCGGACCACCTTTGCTTAGTCAGTCAGTCTGGTTTTGGCAGAACGACCCAGGAGATTTGTCGTGTGTGAAGGTTGGCACATGTACCAGCCTCGATATGATAATATTCCTGGTAACTACTCAGGTCGGTGCAGTTTTGGACGTTTTCCATTGGCTAAAAACAGGTACTACGAGACGGGGACGGATTGGGACCCTGTTACCGGGAAGAGACCTCCTAGATTATTCTATTCTATGGCTGTCGGAAAAAAGGGAGGTGACTAGAATCGAGGATTAAGTGCCTGTCTTCTGCCATTCATGCTCTGCTGGTCTTGCGAGTCCAGGTTTAACCCCTAAGAACCGGCAACATTGGACCACCTTTTCTTAGTCAGTCAGTCTGGTTTTGGCAGAACGACCCAGGAGATTTGTCGTGTGTGAAGGTTGGCACATGTACCAGCCTCGATATGATAATATTCCTGGTAACTACTCAGGTTGGTGCAGTTTTGGACGTTTTCCATTGGCTAAAAACAGGTACTACGAGACGGGGACGGATTAGGACCCTGTTACCGGGAAGAGACCTCCTAGATTATTATATTCTATGGCTGTCGGAAAAAAGGGAGGTGACTAGAATCGAGGATTAAGTGCCTGTCTTCTGCCATTCATGCTCTGCTGGTCTTGCGAGTCCAGGTTTAACCCCCAAGAACCGGCAACATTGGACCACCTTTGCTTAGTCAGTCAGTCCGGTTTTGGCAGAACGACCCAGGAGATTTGTCGTGTGTGAAGGTTGGCACATGTACCAGCCTCGATATGATAATATTCCTGGTAACTACTCAGGTTGGTGCAGTTTTGGACGTTTTCCATTGGCTAAAAACAGGTACTACGAGACGGGGACGGATTGGGACCCTGTTACCGGAAAGAGACCTCCTAGATTATTATATTCTATGGCTGTCGGAAAAAAGGGAGGTGACTAGAATCGAGGATTAAGTGCCTGTCTTCTGCCATTCATGCTCTGCTGGTCTTGCGAGTCCAGGTTTAACCCCCAAGAACCGGCAACATTGGACCACCTTTGCTTAGTCAGTCAGTCTGGTTTTGGCAGAACGACCCAGGAGATTTGTCGTGTGTGAAGGTTGGCACATGTACCAGCCTCGATATGATAATATTCCTGGTAACTACTCAGGTTGGTGCAGTTTTGGACGTTTTCCATTGGCTAAAAACAGGTACTACGAGACGGGGACGGATTGGGACCCTGTTACCGGGAAGAGACCTCCTAGATTATTATATTCTATGGCTGTCAGAAAAAAGGGAGGTCACTAGAATCGAAGATTAAGTGCCTGTCTTCTGCCATTCATGCTCTGCTGGTCTTGCGAGTCCAGGTTTAACCCCCAAGAACCGGCAACATTGGACCACCTTTGCTTAGTCAGTCAGTCTGGTTTTGGCAGAACGACCCAGGAGATTTGTCGTGTGTGAAGGTTGGCACATGTACCAGCCTCGATATGATAATATTCCTGGTAAGTACTCAGGTTGGTGCAGTTTTGGACGTTTTCCATTGGCTAAAAACAGGTACTACGAGATGGGGACGGATTGGGACCCTGTTACCGGGAAGAGACCTCCTAGATTATTATATTCTATGGCTGTCGGAAAAAAGGGAGGTGACTAGAATCGAGGATTAAGTGCCTGTCTTCTGCCATTCATGCTCTGCTGGTCTTGCGAGTCCTGGTTTAGCCCCCAAGAACCAGCAACATTGGACCACCTTTGCTTAGTCAGTCAGTCTGGTTTTGGCAGAACGACCCAGGAGATTTGTCGTGTGTGAAGGTTGGCACATGTACCAGCCTCGATATGATAATATTCCTGGTAACTACTCAGGTTGGTGCAGTTTTGGACGTTTTCCATTTGCTAAAAACAGGTACTACGAGACGGGGACGGATTGGGACCCTGTTACCGGAAAGAGACCTCCTAGATTATTATATTCTATGGCTGTCGGAAAAAGGGGAGGTGACTAGAATCGAGGATTAAGTGCCTGTCTTCTGCCATTCATGCTCTGCTGGTCTTGCGAGTCCAGGTTTAACCCCCAAGAACCGGCAACATTGGACCACCTTTGCTTAGTCAGTCAGTCCGGTTTTGGCAGAACGACCCAGGAGATTTGTCGTGTGTGAAGGTTGGCACATGTACCAGCCTCGATATGATAATATTCCTGGTAACTACTCAGGTTGGTGCAGTTTTGGACGTTTTCCATTGGCTAAAAACAGGTACTACGAGACGGGGACGGATTGGGACCCTGTTACCGGGAAGAGACCTCCTAGATTATTATATTCTATGGCTGTCGGAAAAAAGGGAGGTGACTAGAATCGAGGATTAAGTGCCTGTCTTCTGCCATTCATGCTCTGCTGGTCTTGCGAGTCCAGGTTTAACCCCCAAGAACCGGCAACATTGGACCACCTTTGCTTAGTCAGTCAGTCTGGTTTTGGCAGAACGACCCAGGAGATTTGTCGTGTGTGAAGGTTGGCACATGTACCAGCCTCGATATGATAATATTCCTGGTAACTACTCAGGTTGGTGCAGTTTTGGACGTTTTCCATTGGCTAAAAACAGGTACTACGAGACGGGGACAGATTGGGACCCTGTTACCGGGAAGAGACCTCCTAGATTATTATATTCTATGGCTGTCGGAAAAAAGGGAGGTGACTAGAATCGAGGATTAAGTGCCTGTCTTCTGCCATTCATGCTCTGCTGGTCTTGCGAGTCCAGGTTTAACCCCTAAGAATCGGCCACATTGGACCACCTTTGCTTAGTCAGTCAGTCTGGTTTTGGCAGAACAACCCAGGAGATTTGTCGTGTGTGAAGGTTGGCACATGTACCAGCCTCGATATGATAATATTCCTGGTAACTACTCAGGTTGGTGCAGTTTTGGACGTTTTCCATTGGCTAAAAACAGGTACTACGAGACGGGGACAGATTGGGACCCTGTTACCGGGAAGAGACCTCCTAGATTATTATATTCTATGGCTGTCGGAAAAAAGGGAGGTGACTAGAATCGAGGATTAAGTGCCTGTCTTCTGCCATTCATGCTCTGCTGGTCTTGCGAGTCCAGGTTTAACCCCTAAGAATCGGCCACATTGGACCACCTTTGCTTAGTCAGTCAGTCTGGTTTTGGCAGAACAACCCAGGAGATTTGTCGTGTGTGAAGGTTGGCACATGTACCAGCCTCCATATGATAATATTCCTGGTAACTACTCAGGTTGGTGCAGTTTTGGACGTTTTCCATTGGCTAAAAACAGGTACTACGAGACGGGGACGGATTGGGACCCTGTTACCGGGAAGAGACCTCCTAGATTATTATATTCTATGGCTGTCGGAAAAAAGGGAGGTGACTAGAATCGAGGATTAAGTGCCTGTCTTCTGCCATTCATTCATGCTCTGCTGGTCTTGCGAGTCCAGGTTTAGCCCCCAAGAACCGGCAACATTGGACCACCTTTGCTTAGTCAGTCAGTCTGGTTTTGGCAGAACGACCCAGGAGATTTGTCGTGTGTGAAGGTTGGCACATGTACCAGCCTCGATATGATAATATTCCTGGTAACTACTCAGGTTGGTGCAGTTTTGGACGTTTTCCATTGGCTAAAAACAGGTACTACGAGACGGGGACGGATTGGGACCCTGTTACCGGGAAGAGACCTCCTAGATTATTATATTCTATGGCTGTCGGAAAAAAGGGAGGTGACTAGAATCGAGGATTAAGTGCCTGTCTTCTGCCATTCATGCTCTGCTGGTCTTGCGAGTCCAGGTTTAACCCCCAAGAACCGGCAACATTGGACCACCTTTGCTTAGTCAGTCAGTCTGGTTTTGGCAGAACGACCCAGGAGATTTGTCGTGTGTGAAGGTTGGCACATGCACCAGCCTCGATATAATAATATTCCTGGTAACTACTCAGGTTGGTGCAGTTTTGGACGTTTTCCATTGGCTAAAAACAGGTACTACGAGACGGGGACGGATTGGGACCCTGTTACCGGGAAGAGACCTCCTAGATTATTATATTCTATGGCTGTCGGAAAAAAGGGAGGTGACTAGAATCGAGGATTAAGTGCCTGTCTTCTGCCATTCATGCTCTGCTGGTCTTGCGAGTCCAGGTTTAACCCCCAAGAACCGGCAACATTGGACCACCTTTGCTTAGTCAGTCAGTCTGGTTTTGGCAGAACGACCCAGGAGATTTGTCGTGTGTGAAGGTTGGCACATGTACCAGCCTCGATATGATAATATTCCTGGTAACTACTCAGGTTGGTGCAGTTTTGGACGTTTTCCATTGGCTAAAAACAGGTACTACGAGAAGGGGACGGATTGGGACCCTGTTACCGGGAAGAGACCTCCTAGATTATTATATTCTATGGCTGTCGGAAAAAAGGGAGGTGACTAGAATCGAGGATTAAGTGCCTGTCTTCTGCCATTCATGCTCTGCTGGTCTTGCGAGTCCAGGTTTAACCCCCAAGAACCGGCAACATTGGACCACCTTTGCTTAGTCAGTTAGTCTGGTTTTGGCAGGACGACCCAGGAGATTAGTCGTGTGTGAAGGTTGGCACATGTACCAGCCTCGATATGATAATATTCCTGGTAACTACTCAGGTTGGTGCAGTTTTGGACGTTTTCCATTGGCTAAAAACAGGTACTACGAGACGGGGACGGATTGGGACCCTGTTACCGGGAAGAGACCTCCTAGATTATTATATTCTATGGCTGTCGGAAAAAAGGGAGGTGACTAGAATCGAGGATTAAGTGCCTGTCTTCTGCCATTCATGCTCTGCTGGTCTTGCGAGTCCAGGTTTAACCCCTAAGAACCGGCAACATTGGACCACCTTTGCTTAGTCATTAAGTCCGGTTTTGGCAGAACGACCCAGGAGATTAGTCGTGTGTGAAGGTTGGCACATGTACCAGCCTTGATATGATAATATTCCTGGTAACTACTCAGGTTGGTGCAGTTTTGGACCTTTTCCATTGGCTAAAAACAGGTACTACGAGACGGGGACGGATTGGGACCCTGTTACTGGGAAGAGACCTCCTAGATTATTATATTCTATGGCTGTCGGAAAAAAGGGAGGTGACTAGAATCGAGGATTAAGTGCCTGTCTTCTGCCATTCATGCTCTGCTGGTCTTGCGAGTCCAGGTTTAACCCCCAAGAACCGGCAACATTGGACCACCTTTGCTTAGTCAGTCAGTCTGGTTTTGGCAGAACGACCCAGGAGATTTGTCGTGTGTGAAGGTTGGCACATGTACCAGCCTCGATATGATAATATTCCTGGTAACTACTCAGGTTGGTGCAGTTTTGGACGTTTTCCATTGGCTAAAAACAGGTACTACGAGAAGGGGACGGATTGGGACCCTGTTACCGGGAAGAGACCTCCTAGATTATTATATTCTATGGCTGTCGGAAAAAAGGGAGGTGACTAGAATCGAGGATTAAGTGCCTGTCTTCTGCCATTCATGCTCTGCTGGTCTTGCGAGTCCAGGTTTAACCCCCAAGAACCGGCAACATTGGACCACCTTTGCTTAGTCAGTTAGTCTGGTTTTGGCAGGACGACCCAGGAGATTAGTCGTGTGTGAAGGTTGGCACATGTACCAGCCTCGATATGATAATATTCCTGGTAACTACTCAGGTTGGTGCAGTTTTGGACGTTTTCCATTGGCTAAAAACAGGTACTACGAGACGGGGACGGATTGGGACCCTGTTACCGGGAAGAGACCTCCTAGATTATTATATTCTATGGCTGTCGGAAAAAAGGGAGGTGACTAGAATCGAGGATTAAGTGCCTGTCTTCTGCCATTCATGCTCTGCTGGTCTTGCGAGTCCAGGTTTAACCCCTAAGAACCGGCAACATTGGACCACCTTTGCTTAGTCATTAAGTCCGGTTTTGGCAGAACGACCCAGGAGATTAGTCGTGTGTGAAGGTTGGCACATGTACCAGCCTTGATATGATAATATTCCTGGTAACTACTCAGGTTGGTGCAGTTTTGGACCTTTTCCATTGGCTAAAAACAGGTACTACGAGACGGGGACGGATTGGGACCCTGTTACTGGGAAGAGACCTCCTAGATTATTATATTCTATGGCTGTCGGAAAAAAGGGAGGTGACTAGAATCGAGGATTAAGTGCCTGTCTTCTGCCATTCATGCTCTGCTGGTCTTGCGAGTCCAGGTTTAACCCCCAAGAACCGGCAACATTGGACCACCTTTGCTTAGTCAGTCAGTCTGGTTTTGGCAGAAGGACCCAGGAGATTTGTCATGTGTGAAGGTTGGCACATGTACCAGCCTCGATATGATAATATTCCTGGTAACTTCTCAGGTTGGTGCAGTTTTGGACGTTTTCCATTGGCTATAAACAGGTACTACGAGACGGGGACGGATTGGGACCCTGTTACCGGGAAGAGTCCTCCTAGATTATTATATTCTATGGCTGTCGGAAAAAAGGGAGGTGACTAGAACCGAGGATTAAGTGCCTGTCTGCTGCCATTCATGCTCTGCTGATCTTGCGAGTCCAGGTTTAACCCTCAAGAACCGGCAACATTTGGACCACCTTTGCTTAGTCAGTCAGTCTGGTTTTGGCAGAAGGACCCAGGAGATTTGTCGTGTGTGAAGGTTGGCACATGTACCAGCCTCGATATGATAATATTCCTGGTAACTACTCAGGTTGGTGCAGTTTTGGACGTTTTCCATTGGCTAAAAACAGGTACTACGAGACGGGGACGGATTGTGACCCTGTTACCGTGAAGAGACCTCCTAGATTATTATATTCTATGGCTGTCGGAAAAAAGGGAGGTGACTAGAATCGATGATTAAGAATTTACTGTACAAAAAAGTCCTGTACTGTACTCCAAGACCGAGTCCATGGTTCCTGCCCGGAAAAGGGTGGAGTGCCATCTCCGGGTTGAGGAGGAGACCCTGCCCCAAGTGAAGGAGTTCAAGTACCTCGGGGGGAAGAGTGGATGGTGAGATCGACAGGCGGATCGGTGCGGCGTCTTCAGTAATGCGGACGCTGTATCGACCCGTTGTGGTAAAGAAGGAGCTGAGCCGGAAGGCAAAGCTCTCAATTTGCCGGTCGACCTACGTTCCTATCCTCACCTATGGTCATGAGCTTTGGGTTATGACCGAAAGGACAAGATCACGGGTACAAGCGGCCCAAATGAGTTTCCTCCGCCGAGTGGCGGGGCTCTCCCTTAGAGATAGGGTGAGAAGCTCTGTCATCCGGGGGGAGCTCAAAGTAAAGCCGCTGCTCCTCCACATGGAGAGGAGCCAGATGAGGTGGTTCGGGCATCTGGTCAGGATGCCACACGAACGCCTCCCTAGGGAGGTGTTTAGGGTACGTCCGACCGGTAGGAAGACCCAGGACACGTTGGGAAGACTATGTCTCCCGGTTGGCCTGGGAACGCCTCGGGATCCCCCGGGAGGAGCTGGACGAAGTGGCTGGGGAGAGGGAAGTCTGGGCTTCCTTGCTTAGGCTGCTGCCCCCGCGACCCGACCTCGGATAAGCAGAAGAAGATGGATGGATGGATGTACAAAAACGGAGTAGGTTTAACCAATAGTCTACAGTCCGGAGCGTTTTGTTCACTGTCTTGGCGAAGACCGCGTCTCTTCCTTTTTTCTAGCATACGACGGAGCTTCTGCGACGCCACCTGCTGTCATATTTGAACGTTTATTCCTGTTTTGTCCCAAAAAATAGCTTACCTCGGAGTAAAAAAGAACAATAATACAAAAATATACAAAAAGGGCGTTTAATGGCCAATATTTTAACCACTTTCACTCCTCTGCCATTGCAGTGAATGACACACTACTGACACCCGTCGACTAATTTATTTTTAAACATTGATTTTTTTAAACGAGACACTTAATCTAAGTCTACGTCGGCGGCCTGACAAAAAGTAGACTTCTAATTGTCTGTATTTTGAATTGATGCAAATACAGTAGTAAAAAAAAAAAGTTTGATTTCTTTGCAATTTAAGGCCGTTGAACACATCGTTCAGGCTTCTGTACGGATCCGTACGGTCTCAGAATAAATACTGTGCTCTTAAATAACCTTTGTTTTGTTTTGTTGTATGTACTCTTTTATACGACATTGGTATTGAAGAAAAACTAAACAACATGGGAACGATGACGACATGCACGAACATACCTGCCGTAAAACAGGTGGACAGGAAGTGATGTGTATATATATATATATATATATATATATATATATATATATATATATATATATATTTATATATATATTTATATATATATATATATATATATATATATATATATATATATATATTTATATATATATATATATATATATATATATATATATATATATATATATATATATATATATATATATATATATATATATATATATATACATGTATTTGTGTGTGTTTGTGTTTACATATTATGATAATATAATGGATATATAATTAATATAATATAATTAAAATAATATTATATAATAATATATATATATATTTATATATGATAGTATGTGAAAGTTTGACTCCTACCTACTATTATATAATATTATTTTAATTATATTATATTAATTATATATCCATTATATTATCATAATATGTAAACACAAACACACACAAATACAAACATAATAGTGAATCCAAACAACCTTTCCTAGTCATGGTACAAAAAAACAAAACTATTCAACCAGCACAAAAAGTCAACACACTTTGTCACACATAACACAACCTGCTCACTGAACATTGTGGATATTATTTAAAAAAAAATGTCTAAGCACGATAAAATTCAAAATTAAATCCATTTAATTACATCCATTGCAAGGCATGATGGGACACATTGTCCATGTTTGACTTTTAGCTGCTTGATTGCAAAGCTTTGAAGAGGTCATCACAGAAGTAAACAAGGTAGGAGTCAAACGTTCACATACTATTATATATAAATATATATATATACTATTATATAATATTATTTTAATTATATTATATTATTTATATATCCATTATATTATCATAATATGTAAACACAAACACACACAAATACATATATATATATATATATATATATATATATATATATATATATATATATATATATATATATATATATATATATATATATATATATATATACATATATATATATATATATATAAATATATATACAAACACACACAAATACATATATATATATATATATATATATATATATTTTTTTTATATATATATAAAAAAAAAAATAAAAAATAAATATATATATATATATATATATATATATATATATACATATATAATTTTTTTTTTTCATGCCTTGCAATGGATGTAATTAAATGGATGTAATTTTGAATTTTATCGTGCTTAGACATTTTTTTTAAAATAATATCCACAATGTTCAGTGAGCAGGTTGTGTTATGTGTGACAAAGTGTGTTGACTTTTTGTGCTGGTTGAATAGTTTTTTTTTTTGTACCATGACTAGGAAAGGTTGTTTGGATTCGGTCATACAAATAAATGCTGTGTTTGAGTGGCAAAAGTTACACATCATGGTCAATTTTTCCCCACATCCCTAGTCTGTGGAGTCTGTAAACCCAATTTGTACATTCAAACTGACATTTTTATTGACGCCAGCAGGTCATTCGAGTTTGAGACCCCCCGGCCTGCAGCGACTTGTGTCAAACTATGCATTCTTTGTTCGTTCATAAAGTCGTTTTTTTTCTTTCAATGATCTAAAAGTGAACATTTCCGGATGCTTCCGCAGATGAAGACGTCTGCAAGCTGTACTGCACCGCCGTGGACTTTGACTTCTTCTTCGCCATGTCCGGCAAGGTCAAAGACGGCACCTCCTGCTCCCACCACAAAGGCGACATCTGCATCGACGGAGTTTGCGAGGTATTTTCACTGCCGCCTATTTTGTCGTCCCGTTGAATGAAACTACGCAGCGAGAAAGTCAGGTGGCCTGGGCTGTGGACTGGAGCGTCCCTGCGGCGGTGAGACCGCAAGTGTCGCCTTTCAGCAGCTGTCAAGAGCGCATTTCTAAACAATAATTTCAAAACTCTGACCATGGTCCTTCCTCCGACTTAACCCGATTGTCTTGTGGTCCGACCTAAACCGAGGCGCTGACACTCACTTTGTCAAGTTGGGGGGGACGCGAAGCAGAAAACCTTCGGCCCGCTCACTGAATCCCAACGAGTCGCCACAGCGTTGCTTTTGGCGGCCGACCAGACTCGGGCTTTAATTGACACGGACGTGAACTGCAAGTTGAGGCCAGTGTCAGCAATTATGGTGCTTGTGGCGTACGATACATACGTCCTGCACATGCCGTGGTCCAGGACTGGACTGGATGTGGCGACACATAATACACCGCTTTAGATAACCCTTTCACTTTATCATCCATGAAGAGCAGATGTGTCCCGACTTTTCCCGATCCAAGATAAATAAGCTAAGCTTTATACAGGTTGTCCCTAAGGTCTGGTTGGTACCGAAATATAAACGCAACACTTCTGTTTTTGCTCCCATTTTCGCATGAGTTGAACTCAAACGATGTACAACTTTGACTATGTACACAAAAGACCTATTCCCACGGATGAGGTGCTGGCTGTCCAAAGTCGGGACCCAAGGTTTCTGCGCTGCTGACCTGTCTCTGCTCGGGATGGTCTCCTGCTGGCCCCACTATGGACTGAACTCTCACTATTATGTTAGATCCACTATGGACTGGACTCTCACTATAATGTTATATCTACTATGGACTGGACTCTCACTATTATGTTGGATCCACTATGGACTGGACTCTCACTATTATGTTAGATCCACTATGGACTGGACTCTCACTATTATGTTAGATCCACTATGGACTGGACTCTCACTATTATGTTAGATCCACTATGGACTGGACTCTCACTATTATGTTAGATCCACTCTGGACTGGACTCTCACTATTATGTTAGATCCACTATGGACTGGACTCTCTCACTATTATGTTAGATCCACTATGGACTGGACTCTCACTATTATGTTAGATCCACTATGGATTGGACTCTCACTATTATGTTAGATCCACTATGGACTGGACTCTCTCACTATTATGTTAGATCCACTATGGACTGAACTCTCACTATTATGTTAGATCCACTATGGACTGAACTCCCACTATTATGTTAGATCCACTATGGACTGGACTCTCACTCTTATGTTAGATCCACTATGGACTGGACTCTCACTATTATG
Source organism: Nerophis lumbriciformis (assembly GCF_033978685.3). Taxonomy (NCBI): domain Eukaryota; kingdom Metazoa; phylum Chordata; class Actinopteri; order Syngnathiformes; family Syngnathidae; genus Nerophis; species Nerophis lumbriciformis. The sequence goes on from NC_084553.2 coordinate 5,302,248, forward strand.
TTAGATCCACTATGGACTGGACTCCCACTATTATGTTGGATCCACTATGGACTGGACTCTCACTATTATGTTTGATCCACTATGGACTAGACTCTCACTATTACGTTAGATCCACTATGGACTTGACTCCCACTATTATGTTAGATCCACTATGGACTTGACTCCCACTATTATGTTGGATCCACTATGGACTGGACTCTCACTATTATGTTAGATCCACTATGGACTAGACTCCCACTATTATGTTAGATCCACTATGGACTGAACTGTCACTATTATGTTAGATCCACTATGAACTGGATTCTCACTATTATGTTAGATCCACTATGGACTGGACTCTCACTCTTATGTTAGATCCACTATGGACTGGACTCTCACTCTTATGTTAGATCCACTATGGACTGAACTCTCACTATTATGTTAGATCCACTATGGACTGGACTCTCACTATTATGTTGGATCCACTATGGACTGGATTGTCACTATTATGTTAGATCCACTATGGACTGGACTCTCACTATTATGTTAGACCCACTATGGACTGGACTCTCACTATTATGTTAGATCCACTATGGACTGGACTCTCACTATTATGTTAGATCCACTATGGACTGGACTCTCACTATTTTGTTAGATCCACTATGGACTGGACTCCTACTATTATGTTAAATCCACTATGGATTGGACTCTCACACTATTATGTTAGATCCACTATGGACTGGACTCTCACTATTATGTTAGATCCACTATGGACTGGATTCTCACTATCATGTTAGACCCACTATGGACTGGATTCTCACTATTATGTTAGATCCACTATGGACTGGATTCTCACTATCATGTTAGATCCACTATGGACTGGACTCTCACTATTATGTTAGATCCACTACGGACTGGACTCTCACTATTATGTTAGATCCACTATGGACTGGACTCCCACTATTATGTTAGATCCACTATGGACTGGGCTCTTACTATCATGTTAGATCCACTATGGACTGGAATCTCACACTATTATGTTGGATCCACTATGGACTGGACTCTCACTATTATGTTAGATCCACTATGGACTGGACTCTATCTATTATGTTGGACCCACTATGAACTGGACTCTCACTATTATGTTAGATCCACTATGGACTGGACTCTCACTATTATGTTAGATCCACTATGGACTGGACTCTCACTATTATGTTAGCCCCACTATGGACTTGACTCTCACTATTATGTTAGATCCATTATGGACTGGACTCTCACTATTATGTTAGATCCACTATGGACTGGACTCTCACTATTATGTTAGATCCACTATGGACTGGACTCTCACTATTATGTTAGATCCACTATGAACTGAACTCTCACTATTATGTTAGATCCACTATGGACTGAACTCTCACTATTATGTTAGATCCACTATGGACTGGACTCTCACTATTATGTTAGATCCACTATGGACTTGACTCTCACTATTATGTTAGATCCACTTTGGACTTGACTCCCACTATTATGTTAGATCCACTATGGACTTGACTCCCACTATTATGTTAGATCCACTATGGACTGGACTCTCACTATTATGTTAGATCCACTATGGACTGGACTCTCACACTATTATGTTAGATCCACTATGGACTGGACTCTCACTATTATGTTGGATCCACTATGGACTGGACTCTCACTATTATGTTCGATCCAGTATGGACTGGACTCTCACTATGATGTTAGATCCACTATGGACTGGACTCTCACTATTATGTTAGATCCACTATGGACTGGACTCTCACTATTATGTTAGATCCACTATGGACTGGACTCTCTCACTATTATGTTAGATCCACTACGGACTGGACTCTCACTATTATGTTAGATCCACTATGGACTGGACTTTCACTATTATGTTGGATCCACTATGGACTGGACTTTCACTATTATGTTAGATCCACTATGGACTGGACTCTCACTATTATGTTAGATCCACTATGGACTGGACTCTTACTATTATATTAGATCCACTATGGACTGGATTCTCACTATCATGTTAGATCCACTATGGACTGGACTCTCACTATTATGTTAGATCCACTATGGACTGGACTCTCACTATTATGTTGGATCCACTATGGACTGAACTCTCACTCTTATGTTAGATCCACTATGGACTGGACTCTCACTATTATGTTAGATCCACTATGGACTGGAGTCTTACTATTATGTTAGATCCACTATGGACTGGACTCTCTCACTATTATGTTAGATTCACTACGGATTGGACTCTCACTATTATGTTAGATCCACTATGGACTGGACTCTCACTATTATGTTAGATCCACTATGGACTGGACTCTCACTATTTTGTTAGATCCACTATGGACTAGACTCTTACTATTATGTTAGATCCACTATGGACTGGACTCTTATTATTATGTTAGACCCACTATGGACTGGACTCTCACTATTATGTTAGATCCACTATGAACTGGACTCTCACTATTATGTTAAATCCAGTATGGACTAGACTCACACTATTATGTTAGATCCACTATGGACTGGACTCTCACTATTATGTTAGATCCACTATGGACTGGATTCTCACTATTATGTTAGATCCACTATGGACTGGACTCTCACTATTATGTTAGATCCACTATGGACTGCACTCTCACTATTATGTTAGATCCACTATGGACTGGACTCTCGCTATTATGTTAGATCCACTATGGACTGGACTCTCACTCTTATGTTAGATCCACTATGGACTGGACTCTCACTATCATGTTAGATCCACTATGGACTTGACTCTCACTATCATGTTAGATCCACTATGGACTGGACTCTTACTATTATATTAGATCCACTATGGACTGGACTCTCACTATTATGTTAGATCCACTATGGACTGGACTCTCACTATCATGTTAGATCCACTATGGACTGGACTCTTACTATTATATTAGATCCACTATGGACTGGACTCTCACTATTATGTTAGATCCACTATGGACTGGACTCTCACTATTATGTTAGATCCACTATGGACTGGACGCCCACTATTATGTTGGATCCACTATGGACTGGACTCTCTCACTATTATGTTAGATCCACTATGGACTTGACTCTCACTATTATGTTAGATCCACTATGGACTGGATTCTCACTATCATGTTAGATCCACTATGGACTGGACTCTCACTATTATGTTAGATCCACTATGGACTGGACTCTCACTATTATGTTAGATCCACTATGGATTGGAAACCAATTGTTGCAACAGCTGTCCGGGCGGCTGGATTTGGGCTCTTGGGCTGGTGTGGTTACACATGGTCTGCGATTGTGAGGCCGGTTGGATGTACTGCCAATTTCTCTGAGACGGCTTATGGTAGAGAAATGAACATTCAATTAAAAAAAGAACGTTAACGAGGTCTTAATTCATTTTTCAAATCAGATTAATCACATGATTACTCGCTTGTGTAACTGACATTTGCTTCATGAAACACCCCAATATTTGCACAAAAAATTGATTTTATTGTCAGAATGTTTGCAAAAAACGTGGTTATTTTTTATCTAAAGTTCTTTCAGGATGTGTTTGGGAGTAAAATAGTCAGAGTCTACTCGCTCATTGCCCACTCAAGTCCGATACGACGACGGACTCCAGTCATATTGAGACCTCGATGAGGACGACGAGTATTCAGATGAGCTTTCCCTG
>NC_084553.2:5310950-5373450 GCF_033978685.3 Nerophis lumbriciformis
GGCGCAGATATATAGGTTGTGAAATGAGTTATTTACACAGAAATATTCTGTAAATATTGATTTACATACCTTAATTGTTTCCAAAAGGTGTCTGGGACATGGCAGTAAAACGGCCGATCAAACAAAACACAAATAATCGTCATTGTGTTTTTTTGTTAGCCTGCAAAAAGTCAGAGAAAAGTGCAAAAATCTGCAATGTAATAAGAAAGAAAAAGTTAAATTTAGTACAAAATGTGTAAATCTAAGTATGCGCGGAATATTTAGATATTGTGTTTTCAAAATGCTACTAGCAGACGTTACATAGAAAACCTTAATGCAAGCTGTAAGTTATAAGCGACAAATTGTTTTATCATTGGTTTCAAAATTTCAGCTTTTTCTCTTTACCGTATTTTCCAGACGACAGAGTATATACGACCCACCCACTAAATTTTATAAGAAAAAACAATATTTTTCTATATATAAGCTATATATAAGCCGCAGATATAAACGCTGTGAAATGAGTTATTTACACAGAAATATTCTGTAAATGTTTATTTACACACCTTAATTGTTTCCAAACGGTGTCTTTGACACGGCAGTAAAACGGCTGATCAAACAAAACAGAAGTCATTGTCATTGTGTTTTTTGTTAGCCCGCAACATTTCAGAAAAAAAGAGCAAAAATACGCAATGTAATAAGAATTTTTTTTTTTAATTGTGTACAAAATTTGTAAATCTAAGTATGCGCGGGATATTTAGATATTTGTTTTTAAAACGCTACAAACAGACGTTACATACCAAGCATCATTAGTATCAAAATTTCAGCTTTTTCTCAGTACCGTATTTTTCAGACGACAGAGCGCACCAATATATTTGCCCCGCCCACAAGATTTTATAAGAAAAATATATTATTCCATATATAAGCCGCACCGGACTATAAGGCGCAGATATATAGGTTGTGAAATGAGTTATTTACACAGAAATATTCTGTAAATATTGATTTACATACCTTAATTGTTTCCAAACGGTGTCTGTGACATGGCAGTAAAACGGCTGATCAAGCAAAACAGAAGTCATCGTCATTGTGTTTTTTGCTAGCCCGCAAAATGTCAGAAAAAAAGAGCCAAAATCTGCAATGTAATAAGAAAGAAAAAGTTAAATTTAGTACAAAATTTGTAAATCTAAGTATGCGCGGAATATTTAGATATTTGTTTTCAAAATGCTACAAGCAGACGTTACATAGCAAACCTTAATGCAAGCTGTAAGTTATAAGCGACAAATTGTTTTATCATTGGTTTCAAAATTTCAGCTTTTTCTCTTTACCGTATTTTCCAGACGACAGAGTATATACGACCCACCCACTAAATTTTATAAGAAAAAAACAATATTTTTCTATATATAAGCTATATATAAGCCGCAGATATAAACGCTGTGAAATGAGTTATTTACACAGAAATATTCTGTAAATGTTTATTTACACACCTTAGTTGTTTCCAAACTGTGTCTTTGACACGGCAGTAAAACAGCTGATAAAACAAAACATAAGTCATTGTCATTGTGTTTTTTGTTAGCCCGCCAAATTTCAGAAAAAAAAGCAAAAATACGCAATGTAATAAGAATTTTTTTTTTTAATTGTGTACAAAATTTGTAAATCTAAGTATGCGCGGGATATTTAGATATTTGTTTTTAAAACGCTACAAACAGACGTTGCATACCAAGCATCATTAGTATCAAAATTTCAGCTTTTTCTCAGTACCGTATTTTTCAGACGACAGAGCGCACCAATATATTTGCCCCGCCCACAAAATTTTATAAGAAAAATATATTATTCCATATATAAGCCGCACCGGACTATAAGGCGCAGATACATAGGTTGTGAAATGAGTTATTTACACAGAAATATTCTGTAAATATTGATTTACATACCTTAATTGTTTCCAAAAGGTGTCCGGGACATGGCAGTAAAATGGCTGATCAAACAAAACAGAAGTCATCGTCATTGTGTTTTTTGCTAGCCCGCAAAATGTCAGAAAAAAAGTGCTAAAATCTGCAATGTAATAAGAAAGAAAAAGTTATATTTAGTACAAAATTTGTAAATCTAGGTATGCGCGGAATATTTAGATATTTGTTTTCAAAATGCTACAAGCAGGCGTTACATAGCAAACCTTAATGCTAGCTGTAAGTTATAAGCGACAAATTGTTTTATCAAAATTTCAGCTTTTTCTCTTTACCGTATTTTCCAGACGACAGAGTATATACGACCCACCCACTAAATTTTATAAGAAAAAACAATATTTTTCTATATATAAGCTATATATAAGCCGCAGATATAAACGCTGTGAAATGAGTTATTTACACAGAAATATTCTGTAAATGTTTATTTACACACCTTAATTGTTTCCAAACGGTGTCTTTGACACGGCAGTAAAACGGCTGATCAAACAAAACAGAAGTCATCGTCATTGTGTTTTTTGTTAGCCCGCAAAATTTCAGAAAAAAAAGAGCAAAAATACGCAATGTAATAAGAATTTTTTTTTTTAATTGTGTACAAAATTTGTAAATCTAAGTATGCGTGGGATATTTAGATATTTGTTTTTAAAACGCTACAAACAGACGTTACATACCAAGCATCATTAGTATCAAAATTTCAGCTTTTTCTCAGTACCATATTTTTCAGACGACAGAGCGCACCAATATATTTGCCCCGCCCACAAAATTTTATAAGAAAAATATATTATTCCATATATAAGCCGCACCGGACTATAAGGCGCAGATATATAGGTTGTGAAATGAGTTATTTACACAGAAATATTCTGTAAATATTGATTTACATACCTTAATTGTTTCCAAACAGTGTCTGTGACATGGCAGTAAAATGACTGATCACACAAAACAGAAGTCATCGTCATTGTGTTTTTTGCTAGCCCGCAAAATGTCAGAAAAAAGAGCAAAAATCTGCAATGTAATAAGAAAGAAAAAGTTAAATTTAGTACAAAATGTGTAAATCTAAGTATGCGCGGAATATTTAGATATTTGTTTTCAAAATGCTACAAGCAGGCGTTACATAGCAAACCTTAATGCAAGCTGTAAGTTATAAGCGACAAATTGTTTTATCATTGGTTTCAAAATTTCAGCTTTTTCTCTTTACCGTATTTTCCAGACGACAGAGTATATACGACCCACCCACTAAATTTTATAAGAAAAAAACAATATTTTTCTATATATAAGCTATATATAAGCCGCAGATATAAACGCTGTGAAATGAGTTATTTACACAGAAATATTCTGTAAATGTTTATTTACACACCTTAATTGTTTCCAAACGGTGTCTTTGACACGGCAGTAAAACGGCTGATCAAACAAAACAGAAGTCATTGTCATTGTGTTTTTTGTTAGCCCGCAAAATTTCAGAAAAAAAAGAGCAAAAATACGCAATGTAATAAGAATTTTTTTTTTAAATTGTGTACAAAATTTGTAAATCTAAGTATGCGCGGGATATTTAGATATTTGTTTTTAAAACGCTACAAACAGACGTTACATACCAAGCATCATTAGTATCAAAATTTCAGCTTTTTCTCAGTACCGTATTTTTCAGACGACAGAGCGCACCAATATATTTGCCCCGCCCACAAAATTTTATAAGAAAAATATATTATTCCATATATAAGCCGCACCGGACTATAAGGCGCAGATATATAGGTTGTGAAATGAGTTATTTACACAGAAATATTCTGTAAATTTTACTTACATACCTAAATTGTTTCCAAAAGGTGTCTGGGACATGGCAGTAAAACGGCCGATCAAACAAAACACAAATAATCGTCATTGTGTTTTTTGTTAGCCCGCAAAATGTCAGAAAAAAAGAGCAAAAATCTGCAATGTAATAAGAAAGAAAAAGTTAAATTTAGTACAAAATGTGTAAATCTAAGTATGCGCGGAATATTTAGATATTTGTTTTCAAAATGCTACAAGCACACATTACATAGCAAACCTTAATGCAAGCTGTAAGTTATAAGCGACAAATTGTTTTATCAAAATTTCAGCTTTTTCTCTTTACTGTATTTTCCAGACGACAGAGTATATACGACCCACCCACTAAATTTTCCAGACGACAGAGTATATACGACCCACCCACTAAATTTTATAAGAAAAAACTATATTTTTCTATATATAAGCTATATATAAGCCGCATATATAAATGCTGTGAAATTAGTTATTTACACATAAATATTCTGTAAATTTTATTTACATACCTAAATTGTTTCCAAAAGGTGTCTGGGACATGGCAGTAAAACGGCCGATCAAACAAAACACAAATAATCGTCATTGTGTTTTTTGTTAGCCCGCAAAATGTCAGAAAAAAAGAGCAAAAATCTGCAATGTAATAAGAAAGAAAAAGTTAAATTTAGTACAAAATGTGTAAATCTAAGTATGCGCGGAATATTTAGATATTTGTTTTCAAAATGCTACAAGCACACATTACATAGCAAACCTTAATGCAAGCTGTAAGTTATAAGCGACAAATTGTTTTATCAAAATTTCAGCTTTTTCTCTTTACTGTATTTTCCAGACGACAGAGTATATACGACCCACCCACTAAATTTTCCAGACGACAGAGTATATACGACCCACCCACTAAATTTTATAAGAAAAAACTATATTTTTCTATATATAAGCTATATATAAGCCGCATATATAAATGCTGTGAAATTAGTTATTTACACATAAATATTCTGTAAATTTTATTTACATACCTAAATTGTTTCCAAAAGGTGTCCGGGACATGGCAGTAAAACGGCCGATCAAACAAAACACAAGTAATCGTCATTGTGTTTTTTGTTAGCCCGCAAAATGTCAGAAAAAAGAGCAAAAATCTGCAATGTAATAAGAAAGAAAAAGTTAAATTTAGTACAAAATGTGTAAATCTAAGTATGCGCGGAATATTTAGATATTTGTTTTCAAAATGCTACAAGCAGACGTTACATAGCAAACCTTAATGCAAGCTGTAAGTTATAAGCGACAAATTGTTTTATCATTGGTTTCAAAATTTCAGCTTTTTCTCTTTACCGTATTTTCCAGACGACAGAGTATATACGACCCACCCACTCAATTTTATAAGAAAAAAACTATATTTTTCTATATATAAGCTATATATAAGCCGCAGATATAAACGCTGTGAAATGAGTTATTTACACAGAAATATTCTGTAAATATTGATTTACATACCTTAATTGTTTCCAAACGGTGTCTGTGACACGGCAGTAAAACGGCTGATCAAACAAAACAGAAGTCATTGTCATTGTGTTTTTTGTTAGCCCGCAAAATTTCAGAAAAAAAGAGCAAAAATACGCAATGTAATAAGAATTTTTTTTTTAAATTGTGTACAAAATTTGTAAATCTAAGTATGCGCGGGATATTTAGATATTTGTTTTTAAAACGCTACGAACAGACGTTACATACCAAGCATCATTAGTATCAAAATTTCAGCTTTTTCTCAGTACCGTATTTTTCAGACGACAGAGCGCACCAATATATTTGCCCCGCCCACAAAATTTTATAAGAAAAATATATTATTCCATATATAAGCCGCACCGGACTATAAGGCGCAGATATATAGGTTGTGAAATGAGTTATTTACACAGATATATCCTGAAAATGTGATATACATACCTTAATTGTTTCCAAACGGTGTCTGTGACACGGCAGTAAAATGGCTGATCAAGCAAAACAGAAGTCATCGTCATTGTGTTTTTTGCTAGCCCGCAAAATGTCAGAAAAAAGAGCCAAAATCTGCAATGTAATAAGAAAGAAAAAGTTAAATTTAGTACAAAATTTGTAAATCTAAGTATGCGCGGAATATTTAGATATTTGTTTTCAAAATGCTACAAGCAGACGTTACATAGCAAACCTTAATGCAAGCTGTAAGTTATAAGCGACAAATCGTTTTATCATTGGTTTCAAAATTTCAGCTTTTTCTCTTTACCGTATTTTCCAGACGACAGAGTATATACGACCCACCCACTAAATTTTATAAGAAAAAAACAATATTTTTCTATATATAAGCTATATATAAGCCGCAGAAATAAACGCTGTGAAATGAGTTATTTACACAGAAATATTCTGTAAATTTTATTTACATACCTTGTTTCCAAAAGGTGTCTGGGTCATGGCAGTAAAACGGCTGTTTAAACAAAACACAAATAATCGTCATTGTGTTTTTTGCTAGCCCGCAAAATGTCAGAAAAAAGAGCAAAAATCTGCAATGTAATAAGAAAGAAAAAGTTAAATTTAGTGCAAAATGTGTAAATCTAAGTATGCGCGGGATATTTAGATATTGTTTTCAAAATGCTACAAGCAGGCGTTACATAGCAAACCTTAATGCAAGCTGTAAGTTATAAGCGACAAATTGTTTTATCATTGCTTTCAAAATTTCAGCTTTTTCTCTTTACCGTATTTTCCAGACGACAGAATTTATACGACCCACCCACTAAATTTTATAAGAAAAAACAATATCTTTCTATATATAAGCTATATATAAGCCGCAGATATAAACGCTGTGAAATGAGTTATTTACACAGAAATATTCTGTAAATGTTTATTTACATACCTTAATTGTTTCCAAACGGTGTCTGGGACATGGCAGTAAAACGGCTGGTCAAACAAAACAGAAGTCATTGTCATTGTGTTTTTTGTTAGCCCGCAAAATTTCAGAAAAAAAAGAGCAAAAATACGCAATGTAATAATATATTTTTTTTAAAATTGTGTACAAAATTTGTATAATCTAAGTATGCGCGGGATATTTAGATATTTGTTTTTAAAACGCTACAAACAGACGTTACATACCAAGCATCATTAGTATCGAAATTTCAGCTTTTTCTCAGTACCGTATTTTTCAGACGACAGAGCGCACCAATATATTTGCCCCGCCCACAAGATTTTATAAGAAAAATATATTATTCCATATATAAGCCGCACCGGACTAAAAGGCGCAGATATATAGGTTGTGAAATGAGTTATTTACACAGAAATATTCTGTAAATATTGATTTACATACCTTAATTGTTTCCAAACGGTGACTGGGACATGGCAGTAAAACGGCCGATCAAACAAAACACAAATAATCGTCATTGTGTTTTTTGTCAGCCCGCAAAATGTCAGAGAAAAGAGCAAAAATCTGCAATGTAATAAGAAAGAAAAAGTTACATTTAGTACAAAATTTGTAAATCTAAGTATGTGCGGAATATTTAGATATTTGTTTTCAAAATGCTACTAGCAGACATTACATAGCAAACCTTAATGCAAGCTGTAAGTTATAAGCGACAAATTGTTTTATCAAAATTTCAGCTTTTTCTCTTTACCGTATTTTCCAGACGACAGAGGATATACGACCCACCCACTAAATTTTATAAGAAAAATTTTTTTTTTCCTATGTATAAGCTATATATAAACCGCAGATATAAACGCTGTGAAATGAGTTATTTACACAGAAATATTCTGTAAATGTTTATTTACATACCTTAATTGTTTCCAAAAGGTGTCTTTGACACGGCAGTAAAACGGTTGATCAAACAAAACAGAAGTCATTGTCATTGTGTTTTTTGTTAGCCCGCAAAATTTCAGAAAAAAAGAGCAAAAATACGCAATGTAATAATATATATTTTTTTAAATTGTGTACAAAATTTGTAAATCTAAGTATGCGCGGGATATTTAGATATTTGTTTTTAAAACGCTACAAACAGACGTTGCATACCAAGCATCATTAGTATCAAAATTTCAGCTTTTTCTCAGTACCGTATTTTTCAGACGACAGAGCGCACCAATATATTTGCCCCGCCCACAAGATTTTATAAGAAAAATATATTATTCCATATATAAGCCGCACCGGACTATAAGGCGCAGATGTATAGGTTGTGAAATGAGTTATTTACACAGAAATATTCTGTAAATATTGATTCACATACCTTAATTGTTTCCAAACGGTGTCTGTGACATGGCAGTAAAATGGCTGATCAAACAAAACAGAAGTCATCGTCATTGTGTTTTTTGTTAGCCCGCAAAATTTCAGAAAAAAAGCAAAAATCTGCAATGTAAAAAGAAAGAAAAAGTTAAATTTAGTACAAAATTTGTCAATCTAAGTATGCGCGGAATATTTAGATATTTGTTTTCAAAATGCTACAAGCAGGCGTTACATAGCAAACCTTAATGCAAGCTGTAAGTTATAAGCGACAAATTGTTTTATCATTGGTTTCAAAATTTCAGCTTTTTCTCTTTACCGTATTTTCCAGACGACAGAGTATACACGACCCACCCACTAAATTTTATAAGAAAAAACAATATTTTTCTATGTATAAGCTATATATAAGCCGCATATATAAACGCTGTGAAATGAGTTATTTACACAGAATATTCTGTAAATGTTTATTTACATACCTTAATTTTTTCCAAATGGTGTCTGTGACACGGCAGTAAAACGGCTGATCAAACAAAACAGAAGTCATTGTCATTGTGTTTTTTGTTAGCCCGCAAAATTTCAGAAAAAAAGAGCAAAAATACGCAATGTAGTAAGAATTTTTTTTAAAAATTGTGTACAAAATTTGGCAGTAAAATGGCTGATCGAGCAAAACAGAAGTCATCGTCATTGTGTTTTTTGCTAGCCTGCAAAAAGTCAGAGAAAAGAGCAAAAATCTGCAATGTAATAGAAAGAAAAAGTTAAATTTAGTACAAAATGTGTAAATCTAAGTATGCGCGGAATATTTAGATATTTGTTTTCAAAATGTTACAAGCAGACGTTACATAGCAAACCTTAATGCAAGCTGTAAGTTATAAGCGAAAAATTGTTTTATCATTGGTTTCAAAATTTCAGCTTTTTCTCTTTACCGTATTTTCCAGACGACAGAGTATATACGACCCACCCATTAAATTTTGTAAGAAAAAAACAATATTTTTCTATATGTAAGCTATATATAAGCCGCAGATATCAACGCTGTGAAATGAGTTATTTACACATATATATTCTGTAAATGTTTATTTACACACCTTAATTGTTTCCAAACGGTGTCTGTGACACGGCAGTAAAACGGCTGATCCAACAAAACAGAAGTCATCGTCATTGTGTTTTTTGTTAGCCCGCAAAATTTCAGAAAAAAAGAGCAAAAATACGTAATGTAATAAGAATAAAAAAAAAAAATTGTGTACAAAAGTTGTAAATCTAAGTATGCGTGGGATATTTAGATATTTGTTTTTAAAACGCTTCAGACGTTACATACCAAACATCATTAGTATCAAAATTTCAGCTTTTTCTCAGTACCGTATTTTTCAGACGACAGATATATATAATATATTTGCACCGCCCACAAGATTTTATAAGAAAAATATATTATTCCACATATAAGCCGCACCGGACTATAAGGCGCAGATATATAGGTTGTGAAATTAGTTATTTACACAGAAATATTCTGTAAATATTGATTTACATACCTTAATTGTTTCCAAAAGGTGTCCGGGACATGGCAGTAAAACGGCCGATCAAACAAAACACAAGTAATCGTCATTGTGTTTTTTGTTAGCCCGCAAAATGTCAGAAAAAAGAGCAAAAATCTGCAATGTAATAAGAAAGAAAAAGTTCAATTTAGTACAAAATTTGTAAATCTAAGTATGCGCGGAATATTTAGATATTTGTTTTCAAAATGCTACAAGCAGGCGTTACATAGCAAACCTTAATGCTAGCTGTAAGTGATAAGCGACAAAATTGTATCATCATTGGTATCAAAATTTCAGCTTTTTCTCAGTACCGTATATTTTCCAGACGACAGAGCGCACCCGTATATAAGCCCCACCCACAAAACCCGCAAAATGTCGGAAAAAAGAGCAAAAATCTGCAATGTAATAAGAATTTATTTTTATTTTTATTTTGTACAAAATTTTTAAATCTAAGTAAATACAACATTTTTTTTACAATAAAAATATAGAAAAAAATACCGAAGAAAGAAGAAAGTGAATGAAAGTTTATAACCAGTGTTGGGTTAGTTACTGAAAACCAGTAACTAGTTACAGTTACTAGTTACTTTATTTCAAAAGTAACTCAGTTACTAACTCAGTTACTTACACCAAAAAGTAATGCGTTACTGTGAAAAGTAACTATTTAGTTACTTTTTTTTTTTCTTCTTTTTTTTTTAAAGTATCACTAAAATGTTATTTTCTTTGTGCTCGACAAAAGAAAAGTAGTGAGAATGTCTCCATGTTAAGAAACTCAAACCAATTCGGAAATATATATACATAGTTAAATGTTGTTACCCACATACGAAAAACGAGCAGGCACCTGCTGCATATGCCACAACAGAAGAAAAAAAAGAAAAGAGATGGACACTTTTACGGAGCGGAGAAGGGACGCCTCGCCGGGGTCCGGGACCGAGGCCCCTTCCCCCCGAGAGGGCCCCACCGGGAGCCGTAGCTGAGGCGATCCGCGAGAAGGGCCCGACGCACGTCTAGGATCACCACCGCGCCCACCGCACCGACACCCCGCCTCGTCCGCTTTCGCCGCGGCCGGCGTCACGCGCAGCAGGTAAGCAGCTTACCTGCCCGCCACCCCCGTGGCCGGGGGCGCGTAACAGGGGTCACTCCGCGCGCAGTGCGCTCACGAAAGGGGTGGGGCTCACCCTGGTTGATATAGACAGCAGCTAGGACGGTGGCCATGGAAGTCGGAACCCGCTAAGGAGTGTGTAACAACCCACCTGCCGAATCAACTAGCACTGAAAATGGATGGCGCTGGAGCGTCGGGCCCATATACCCGGCCGTCGCCGGCAGCGAGATGCGCTTGGAGGTGCGCTCAGCGCGGCTCCCATGTGATTGCGCACTGGTGTGCGTCTGGGTCGTGACAGCGTGGCACGCGAATGTCTGTGCTGCATTGGATCAGTCTCCTTTCTTTAACAGGCAAAAGCTTTATAACCTCACCTACTCAGTGGCCTAGTGGTTAGAGTGTCCGCCCTGAGATCGGTAGGTTGTGAGTTCAAATCCCGGCCGAGTCATACCAAAGACTATAAAAATGGGACCCATTACCTCCCTGCTTGGCACTCAGCATCAAGGGTTGGAATTGGGGGTTAAATCACCAAAATGATTCCCGGGCGCGGCCACCGCTGCTGCCCACTGCTCCCCTCACCTCCCAGGGGGTGATCAAGGGTGATGGGTCAAATGCAGAGAATAATCTCGCCACACCTAGTGTGTGTGTGACAATCATTGGTACTTTAACTTGAACTTTTGAACTTTAATGCCTTGCATCGTCTATATTAGATATATAACAACGGGCGGGTGCGGTTCTGATCAAATGTTACATCGGGTGGATGGCGGATGGTTGACGACTTTCTGATGCGGTTGCGGATGAAATAATTGCCTATCCGCGCATCTCTACCCCACCCACACAAAGCACGCCTTTTCTTTTCCTTGTGACACCGCAGCGCTCCAATAAAACACACTCACTGTTTATAGCCGATACTACATAAAAAAATAACGTAAAATAACGCAGTAACGCATCATGTAGTAACGGTAACTGAGTTACTGAATATAAAAAAATAATGCGTTAGATTACAGTCCCAACACTTTTTATAAGTGAATACATTTACATATGCATAGACATTTTTTTTTCTTTTGTACATTTTTTTTTTTAATGAATTAAGTAACGTTTATGACCATTTTTTTTTTTTCCAAAACACAATATAGAATGTGAGATATAACAGGATAATGCAGGCGCGACCAATCAGAAAGGGAGGGGAGTTGCTGGGACGATATTAAGAGGGCGGCCGATGATCTCCTCCGCTGTCCCGGTCACCCTTCATTACATTGCAATCACGTGAAGAGGAAAGCAGGACGAGGCTAAATAGGAAAGAAGAAGTGCATTGAAGAGGGGATAAAGAAGGTCAAGGGGGCGGGGCGTCTGAGTCTTTACCCGCCGTGAAGCGTGAGAATGTGACGGCGTACAAGGGTGGATCCGCCCGAGGGCCGAGTCGCAGAGTCGTCGGTACTCACGGTCTTGCTGGGGGGTTGCGGCATACCTGTGTCAGCGCAAGCATCTGGTTTCTCTCCAACTCTGACCTCTGGGATACAGAAACAGAAGTAGAAACCAGGTGAGGTTTGCACTCCTGTCTGCGGATTTGACGTCGGGATTGAGCCCCCCTCCCCGTAAATCTCCCGTGTGGCGTTTCCTAGAAGTGCTTCACTCCCCCCGGTCCCGGTCGCTTGAATCGAGGAAGGTCGGACCGTGAAGAAGAAAAGCTCACACCGCATTTGGAAGACAAAGACATCTTTAGGGAGAACTTCTAAGTCTTGTATTTTTTTCAACAATAGTCAAATATTACCAAGTAAGCTGGTGTTGCATTCCAGGAAACTGGGAAATCCTAAATCTAGGACTCCTGACAAGGAAAATTGCAGGGTAACACCACTTGAAATTCAACATAGCACATTCACCACGTCCTGCTCGTCAGACCACAGAACACTTTTCCACTTTGCATCAGTCCGTCTTTTGATGAGCTCGGGCCCGGCGAATCCGCCGGGTGTTGTTGATAAACGGCTTTGGCTTTGCGTAGTAGAGTTTTAACATGCACTTACAGATGTAGCGACAGGCTGTAGTTACTGACAGTGGGTTTCTGAAGTGTTCCTGAGCCCATGTGGTGATATCCTTTACACACTGATGTCAGTTTTTGATGCAGTACCGCCTGAGGGATCGAAGGTGCGTAATATCATGGCTTACGTGCAGTGATTTCTCCAGATTCCCTGAACCTTTTGATGATATTACGGAGCGTAGATGGTGAAATCCCTAAATTCCTTGCAATAGCTGGTTGAGAAATGTTAATCTTAGACAATTTGCTCACGCATTTGTGAGTGACTGAGCATTTCATGGAAGCTGCTTTTATACCCCAATCATGGCACCCACCTGTTCCCAATTAGCCTGTTCACCTGTGGGATGTTCCAAATAAGTCTTTGATGAGCATTCCTCTCAACGTTCTCAGTCTTTTTTGCCACTCGTGCCAGCTTTTTTGAAACACGTCAAATTCCAAATGAGCTAATATTTGCAAAAAATAACAAAAGTTTTCCAGGTCGAAGTTAAACTTAAAGTAAACAGTAAACTTTAACTTTTTAACTTTAACTTTTAATCCATACGAGTAAAAATGCTATGGACGGCTAGGAGACGAACGCCCTTCTACTTTAAAAAGTTAAAGTGAAAGTTAAACTTAAAGTTAAACTTAAAGTTAAACTTAAAGTAAACAGTAAACTTTAACTTTTTAACTTTAACTTTTAATCCATACGAGTAGAAACGCTACGGACGGCTATGAGACGAACGCCCTTCTACTTTAAAAAGTTAAAAAAGTTAAAGTTAAAGTTAAAGTTAAAGTTAAAGTTAAAGTTAAAGTTAAACTTAAAGTAAACAGTAAACTTTAACTTTTTAACTTTAACTTTTAATCTATACAAGTAGAAACGCTATGGACGGCTAAGAGACAAACACCCTTCTACTTTAAAAAGTTAAAAAAGTTAAAGTTAAACTTAAAGTTAAACTTAAACTTAAACTTAAAGTAAACAGTAAACTTTAACTTTTTAACTGTAACTTTTAATCCATAAGAGTAGAAACGCTATGGACGGCTAAGAGACAAACGCCCTTCTACTTTAAAAAGTTAAAAAAGTTAAAGTTAAAGTTAAAGTTAGAGTTAAACTTAAACTTAAAGTTAAACTTAAACTTAAAGTAAACAGTAAACTTTAACTTTTTAACTTTAACTTTTAATCCATACGAGTAGAAATGATATGGACGGCTAGGAGACGAACACACTTCTACTTAAAAAAGTTAAAGTGAAAGTTAAACTTAAACTTAAACTTAAAGTTAAACTTAAAATAAACAGTAAACTTTAACTTTTTAACTTTAACTTTTAATCTATACGAGTAGAAACGCTATGGACGGCTAAGAGACAAACGCCCTTCTACTTTAAAAAGTTAAAAAAGTTAAAGTTAAAGTTAAACTTAAAGTAATCAGTAAACTTTAACTTTTTAACTTTAACTTTTAATCCATACGAGTAGAAACGCTATGGACGGCTAAGAGACAAACGCCCTTCTACTTTAAAAAGTTAAAAAAGTTAAAGTTAAAGTTAAAGTTAAACTTAAAGTTAAACTTAAACTTAAACTTAAACTTAAAGTAAACAGTAAACTTTAACTTTTTAACTTTAACTTTTAATCCATACGAGTAGAAATGATATGGACGGCTAGGAGACGAACGCCCTTCTACTTTAAAAAGTTAAAAAAGTTAAAGTTAAAGTTAAAGTTAAAGTTAAAATTAAAGTTAAACTTAAAGTAAACAGTAAACTTTAACTTTTTAACTTTAACTTTTAATCCATACGAGTAGAAACGCTATGGACGGCTAGGAGACGAACGCACTTCTACTTTAAAAAGTTAAAATAGTTAAAGTTAAAGTTAAACTTAAAGATAAATTTAAACTTAAACTTAAAGTAAACAGTAAACTTTAACTTTTTAACTTTAACTTTTAATCCATACAAGTAGAAATGATATGGACGGCTAGGAGACGAACACACTTCTACTTTAAAAAATTAAAGTGAAAGTTAAAGTTAAACTTAAACTTAAAGTTAAACTTAAAGTAATGAGTAAACTTTAACTTTTTAACTTGAACTTTTAATCCATACAAGTAGAAACGCTATGGACGGCTAAGAGACAAACACCCTTCTACTTTAAAAAGTTAAAAAAGTTAAAGTTAAAGTTAAACTTAAACTTAAAGTTAAACTTAAACTTAAAGTAAACAGTAAACTTTAACTTTTTAACTGTAACTTTTAATCCATACGAGTAGAAATGATATGGACGGCTAGGAGACGAACACACTTCTACTTTAAAAAGTTAAAGTGAAAGTTAAAGTTAAACTTAAACTTAAAGTTAAACTTAAAGTAAACAGTAAACTTTAACTTTTTAACTTTAACTTTTAATCCATACGAGTAGAAATGATATGGACGGCTAGGAGACGAACACACTTCTACTTTAAAAAGTTAAAGTGAAAGTTAAAGTTAAACTTAAACTTAAAGTTAAACTTAAAGTAAACAGTAAACTTTAACTTTTTAACTTTAACTTTTAATCCATACGAGTAGAAACGCTATGGACGGCTAAGAGACAAACACCCTTCTACTTTAAAAAGTTAAAAAAGTAAAAGTTAAAGTTAAACTTAAACTTAAAGTTAAACTTAACGTAATCAGTAAACTTTAACTTTTTAACTTTAACTTTTAATCCATACGAGTAGAAACGCTATGGACGGCTAAGAGACGAACGCACTTCTACTTAAAAAAGTTAAAGTGAAAGTTAAAGTTAAACTTAAACTTAAAGTTAAACTTAAAGTAATCAGTAAACTTTAACTTTTTAACTTTAACTTTGAATCCATACAAGTAGAAACGCTATGGACGGCTAAGAGACAAACGCCCTTCTACTTTAAAAAGTTAAAAAAGTTAAAGTTAAAGTTAAAGTTAAACTTAAACTTAGACTTAAAATTAAAGTAAACAGTAAATTTTAACTTTTTAACTTTAACTTTTAATCCATACAAGTAGAAATGATATGGACGGCTAGGAGACGAACGCACTTCTACTTTAAAAAGTTAAAGTGAAAGTGAAAGTTAAACTTAAACTTAAAGTTAAACTTAAAGTAATCAGTAAACTTTAACTTTTTAACTTTAACTTTTAATCCATACAAGTAGAAACGCTATGGACGGCTAAGAGACAAACACCCTTCTACTTTAAAAAGTTAAAAAAGTTAAAGTTAAAGTTGAAGTTAAACTTAAAGTTAAACTTAAACTTAAAGTAAACAGTAAACTTTAACTTTTTAACTTTAACTTTTAATCTATACAAGTAGAAACGCTATGGACGGCTAGGAGACAAACGCCCTTCTACTTTAAAAAGTTAAAAAAGTTAAAGTTAAAGTTAAACTTAAACTTAAAGTTAAACTTAAACTTAAAGTAAACAGTAAACTTTAACTTTTTAACTTTAACTTTTAATCCATACGAGTAGAAACGTTATGGACGGCTAGAAGACGAATGCACTTCTACTTAAAAAATTTAAAGTGAAAGTTAAAGTTAAACTTAAACTTAAAGTTAAACTTAAAGTAATCAGTAAACTTTAACTTTTTAACTTTAACTTTTAATCCATACGAGTAGAAATGATATGGACGGCTAGGAGACAAACGCACTTCTACTTTAAAAAGTTAAAGTGAAAGTTAAACTTAAACTTAAACTTAAACTTAAACTTAAAGTAAACAGTAAACTTTAACTTTTTAACTTCAACTTTTAATCCATACGAGTAGAAATGCTATGGACGGCTAGGAGACGAACGCCCTTCTACTTTAAAAAGTTAAAAAAGTTAAAGTTAAAGTTAAAGTTAAAGTTAAAGTTAAAGTTAAACTTAAAGTAAACAGTAAACTTTAACTTTTTAACTTTAACTTTTAATCTATACAAGTAGAAACGCTATGGACGGCTAAGAGACAAACACCCTTCTACTTTAAAAAGTTAAACAAGTTGAAGTTAAAGTTAAAGTTAAAGTTAAAGTTAAACTTAAACTTAAACTTAAAGTTAAACTTAAACTTAAACTTAAAGTAAACAGTAAACTTTAACTTTTTAACTGTAACTTTTAATCCATACGAGTAGAAATGATATGGACGGCTAGGAGACGAACATACTTCTACTTAAAAAAGTTAAAGTGAAAGTTAAAGTTAAAGTTAAAATTAAAGTTAAATTTAAAGTAAACAGTAAACTTTAACTTTTTAACTTTAACTTTTAATCTATACAAGTAGAAACGCTATGGACGGCTAAGAGACAAACACCCTTCTACTTTAAAAAGTTAAAAAAATTAAAGTTAAAGTTAAACTTAAAGTTAAACTTAAACTTAAACTTAAAGTAAACAGTAAACTTTAACTTTTTGACTTTAACTTTTAATCCATACGAGTAGAAATGATATAGACGGCTAGGAGACGAACGCACTTCTACTTAAAAAAGTTAAAGTGAAAGTTAAACTTAAACTTAAACTTAAAGTTAAACTTAAAGTAAACAGTAAACTTTAACTTTTTAACTTTAACTTTTAATCCATACAAGTAGAAACGCTATGGACGGCTAAGAGACAAACGCCCTTCTACTTTAAAAAGTTAAAAAAGTTAAAGTTAAAGTTAAACTTAAAGTTAAACTTAAACTTAAAATTAAAGTAAACAGTAAACTTTAACTTTTTAACTTTAACTTTTAATCCATACGAGTAGAAACGCTATGGACGGCTAGGAGACGAACGCACTTCTACTTTAAAAAGTTAAAGTGAAAGTGAAAGTGAAACTTAAACCTAAACTTAAAGTTAAACTTAAAGTAATCAGTAAACTTTAACTTTTTAACTTTAACTTTTAATCCATACAAGTAGAAACGCTATGGACGGCTAAGAGACAAACGCCCTTCTACTTTAAAAAGTTAAAAAAGTTAAAGTTAAAGTTAAAGTTAAACTTAAACTTAAACTTAAACTTAAACTTAAAGTAAACAGTAAACTTTAACTTTTTAACTTTAACTTTTAATCCATACGAGTAGAAATGATATGGACGGCTAGGAGACGAACACACTTCTACTTTAAAAAGTTAAAGTGAAAGTGAAAGTGAAACTTAAACCTAAACTTAAAGTTAAACTTAAAGTAATCAGTAAACTTTAACTTTTTAACTTTAACTTTTAATCCATACAAGTAGAAACGCTATGGACGGCTAAGAGACAAACACCCTTCTACTTTAAAAAGTTAAAGTTAAAGTTAAAGTTAAACTTAAAGTAAACAGTAAACTTTAACTTTTTAACTTTAACTTTAATCCATACGAGTAGAAACGTTATGGACGGCTAGGAGACGAACGCACTTTCACTTTAAAAACGTTTGGGCAGACTTGACCATTTTCTCCACATCACTGTCTGCCATTGAGACGCCGGCCACATGTGGAAGTAGGATTAACACTCTGAGGATCCCTCCTCGTCCTTAGGAGAGAAAAGTTGTTTAATCCGTGATCCGCCGCACATCCGCGCCGATCTGCAGATGTCACGGCCGTAATCTCGCCAAGCATCTTCTGTGATTACAAAAAAAAAAAAAAAAGGAACTTGAGGTCGGCAGTGAGATTAAAAGATTACCAAATCTGCAATGGAGCTCTTTAACTCTTGGGAATCCTCCAAATGTGGTGAACGTTACAGGGTGAAGGTCTTAAAAGTATGTCCTATACAGTTTTCCCTCGCTACAACACGGTTCATTTTAAGGACAAACTGATATGTTTAATGTACCCTAAGATTTTTTGTTAAAATAAAGACAATAATGCATTTTTTTGTGGTACCCTTTATTTAGAAAGGTATCAAAAAGTACCAAAAAGTATCAAAAAAATGTTTGGTTATGGTACCAAAATATTGGTATTGGGACAACGCTAATACTTTTTTTTTTTTTAATCCACGAAAGATTGAACTTTGAGTGTGTTTAAAAAAGAGAAAAGTTTATAAAGAAAAAAAAACATATACTGTACAGTACTGTAAACGGAAAAAAACGGGGAGCCAAGTTTAAAACTTTAAAACTGGTGTAGTGTGCTCCCGCCCTTGTAAAATGGAACATTCTGTTGCACGATGTCATCTAAGGAACGCAGAAAACATATACTGTACAGTACTGTAAACGGAAAACAACGGGGAGCCAACTTTAAAACTGGTGTAATGTGCTCCCGCCCTTGTAAACTGGAACATTCTGTTGCACGATGTCATCTAAGGAACGAAAAAAAACATATACTTTACAGTACTGTAAACGGAAAGAAACGGGGAGCCAACTTTAAAACTGGTGTAATGTGCTCCCGCCCTTGTAAAATGGAACATTCTGTTGCACGATGTCATCTAAGGAACGCAAAAAACACATACTGTACAATACTGTAAACGGAAAAAAACGGGGAGCCAACTTTAAAACTGGTGTAATGTGCTCCCGCCCTTGTAAAATGGAACATTCTGTTGCACGATGTCATCTAAGGAATGAAAAAAACATATACTATACAGTACTGTAAACGGAAAAAAACGGGGAGCCAACTTTAAAACTTTAAAACTGGTGTAATGTGCTCCCGCCCTTGTAAAATGAAACATTCTGTTGCACGATGTCATCTAAGGAATGCAGAAAACATATACTGTACAATACTGTAAATGGAAAAAAACGGGGAGCCAACTTTAAAACTTTAAAACTGGTGTAATATGCTCCCGCCCTTGTAAAATGGAACATTCTGTTGCACGATGTCATCTAAGGAACGGAAAAAACATATACTGTACAGTACTGTAAACGGAAAAAAACGGGGAGCCAACTTTAAAACTTTAAAACTGGTGTAATGTGCTCCCGCCCTTGTAAAATGGAACATTCTGTTGCACGATGTCATCTAAGGAACGCAAAAAACACATACTGTACAATACTGTAAACGGAAAAAAACGGGGAGCCAACTTTAAAACTGGGGTAATGTGCTCCCGCCCTTGTAAAATGGAACATTCTGTTGCACGATGTCATCTAAGGAACGGAAAAAACATATACTGTACAGTACTGTAAACGGAAAGAAAACGGGGAGCCAACTTTAAAACTTTAAAACTGGTGTAATGTGCTACCGCCCTTGTAAAATGGAACATTCTGTTGCACGATGTCATCTAAGGACCGAAAAAAACATATACTGTACAGTACTGTAAACGGAAAAAAACGGGGAGACAACTTTAAAACTGGGGTAATGTGCTCCCGCCCTTGTAAAATGGAACATTCTGTTGCACGATGTCATCTAAGGAACGAAAAAAACATATACTGTACAGTACTGTAAACGGAAAAAAACGGGGAGCCAACTTTAAAACTTTAAAACTTGTGTAATGTGCTCCCGCCCTTGTAAAATGGAACATTCTGTTGCACAATGTCATCTAAGGAACGAAAAAAACATATACTGCACAGTACTGTAAACGGAAAAAAACGGGGAGCCAACTTTAAAACTGGTGTAATATGCTCCCGCCTTTGTAAAATGGAACATTCTGTTGCACGATGTCATCTAAGGAACGAAAAAAACATATACTGTACAGTACTGTAAACGGAAAAAAACGGGGAGCCAACTTTAAAACTGGTGTAATGTGCTCCCGCCCTTGTAAAATGAAACATTCTTTTGCACAATGTCATCTAAGGAACGAAAAAAACATAAACTGTACAGCACTGTAAACGGAAAAAAACGGGGAGCCAACTTTAAAACTGGGGTAATGTGCTCCCGCCTTTGGAAAATGGAACATTCTGTTGCACAATGTCATCTAAGGAACGAAAAAAACATATACTGTACAGTACTGTAAACGGAAAAAAACGGGGAGCCAACTTTAAAACTGGGGTAATGTGCTCCCGCCTTTGGAAAATGGAACATTCTGTTGCACAATGTCATCTAAGGAACGAAAAAAACATATACTGCACAGTACTGTAAACGGAAAAAAACGGGGAGCCAACTTTAAAACTGGTGTAATATGCTCCCGCCTTTGTAAAATGGAACATTCTGTTGCACGATGTCATCTAAGGAACGAAAAAAACATATACTGTACAGTACTGTAAACGGAAAAAAACGGGGAGCCAACTTTAAAACTGGTGTAATGTGCTCCCGCCCTTGTAAAATGAAACATTCTTTTGCACAATGTCATCTAAGGAACGAAAAAAACATAAACTGTACAGCACTGTAAACGGAAAAAAACGGGGAGCCAACTTTAAAACTGGGGTAATGTGCTCCCGCCTTTGGAAAATGGAACATTCTGTTGCACAATGTCATCTAAGGAACGAAAAAAACATATACTGTACAGTACTGTAAACGGAAAAAAACGGGGAGCCAACTTTAAAACTGGTATAATGTGCTCCCGCCCTTGTAAAATGAAACATTCTTTTGCACAATGTCATCTAAGGAACGAAAAAAACATAAACTGTACAGCACTGTAAACGGAAAAAAACGGGGAGCCAACTTTAAAACTGGGGTAATGTGCTCCCGCCTTTGTAAAATGGAACATTCTGTTGCGCGATGTCATCTAAGGAACGAAAAAAACATATACTGTACAGTACTGTAAACGGAAAAAAACGGGGAGCCAACTTTAAAACTTTAAAACTGGTGTAATGTGCTCCCGCCCTTGTAAACTGAAACATTCTGTTGCACGATGTCATCTAAGGAACGAAAAAAAAATATACTTTACAGTACTGTAAACGGAAAGAAACGGGGAGCCAACTTTAAAACTGGTGTAATGTGCTCCCGCCCTTGTAAAATGGAACATTCTGTTGCACGATGTCATCTAAGGAACGCAGAAAACATATACTGTACAATACTGTGAACGGAAAAAAACGGGGAGCCAACTTTAAAACTGGGGTAATGTGCTCCCGCCCTTGTAAAATGGAACATTCTGTTGCACGATGTCATCTAAGGAACGAAAAAAAACATATACTGTACAGTACTGTAAACGGAAAGAAACGGGGAGACAACTTTAAAACTGGGGTAATGTGCTCCCGCCCTTGTATAATGGAACATTCTGTTGCACGATGTCATCTAAGGAACGCAAAAAACATATACTGTACAATACTGTAAACAGAAAAAAACGGGGAGCCAATTTTAAAACTGGTGTAATGTGCTCCCGCCCTTGTAAAATGGAACATTCTGTTGCACGATGTCATCTAAGGACCGAAAAAAACATATACTGTACAGTACTGTAAACGGAAAAAAACGGGGAGCCAACTTTAAAACTTTAAAACTGGTGTAATGTGCTCCAGCCCTTGTAAACTGGAACATTCTGTTGCACGATGTCATCTAAGGAACGCAAAAAACATATACTGTACAATATTGTAAACGGAAAAAAACGGGGAGCCAACTTTAAAACTGGGGTTATGTGCTCCCGCCCTTGTAAAATGGAACATTCTGTTGCACAATGTCATCTAAGGAACGAAAAAAAACATATACTGTACAATACTGTAAACGGAAAGAAACGGGGAGCCAACTTTAAAACTGGTGTAATGTGCTCCCGCCTTTGTAAAATGGAACATTTTGTTGCACGATGTCATCTAAGGAACGAAAAAAACATATACTGTACAGTACTGTAAACGGAAAAAAACGGGGAGCCAACTTTAACATTTTGACAACTGGTCTGGAAGTGGATGACTTTGAAACGTGACTCGTTTCAGTCAGTGATCCGTTCCAAAAGACCACTCATGTTTTCCATAAAACAATCACGTCAAAGCAGGAGTGTTTAAGTTGTTTTCATCCAGGGCCGCTTGTAACGGTCAATAAAATGTGAATTAGCCCATGGATTTCATCATTGCATGTACATTTTTACGTTCACCGTAAAAATAAAAAATAAAAATCTCATTTTACAGTGAAAATTGGCAACAGATTTTTAAAATTTAATTATTTTTTTTTTTTTTACAACATAATACTATACAATAAAAACATACAAAATCTGATTTTACAGTGAATATTAGCAACAGATTTTTTAAATTTAATTTAATGTTTTTTTTTTGTTTTTTTTTTACAAAATATTACAATAAAAAAAATAAAAACAACTCTCATTTTAAAGTGAATATTGGCAACATATTTTTAAAATTTCATTTAATTTTTTTAAAACTTTTTTTTACAACATATTACTATAAAATAAAAAAAATAAAAAAATCTTATTTTACAGTGAATATTGGTAACAGATTTTTTAAATTTAATTTAATTTTTTTTTTCACAACGTATTACTATAAAATAAAAAAATTTAAAAATCGGATTTTACAGATTATTTTAAAATTTAATTTTTTTTACAACATTACTATAAAAAATGATTTTACAGTGAAAATTGGCAACATATTTTTTTATTTAATTTAATTTGTTTTATTTTTTACAACTAATTACTATAAAATAAAAAAATGAAAAAATCTGATTTTACAGTGAATATTAGCAACAGATGTTTTTAATTTAATTAAATGTTTTAATTTTTTTTACAACATATTACTATAAAATAACAAAATAAAAAAATCTCATTTTACAGTTAATATCGGCAACAGATTTTTTTAATTTAATTGAATTTTTTAAATATTTTTTACAACATATTACTATAAAATAGAACAATAAAAAAATCTGATTTTACAGTGAATATTGGCAACAGATTTTTTTGCATTTAATTATTTTTATATTTTATTTTTTACAACATATTACTATAAAATAAAATAAAATAAAAAACTGATTTTACAGTGAAAATTAGCAACATATTTTTTAAAATTTCATTTAATTCTTTTTTACAACATATTATTATAAAATAAAACAATTAAAAAATGGTTTTACAGTGAATATTGGCAACCGATTTTTTTAAATGTAATTTTATTTTTTTATACAACATATTACTATAAAATAAAAAAATAAAAAATTGTTTATAGGGTAATAACTGGGACAAACAAAAAAATAAATAAATAAAATAAAAATCTGATTTTACAGTGAATATTGGCAACAGATTTCTTTAATTTAATTTAATTTCTTAATTTTTTTTTACAACATATTACTATAAAATAACAAAATAAAAAAATCTCATTTTACAGTTAATATCGGCAACCGATTTTTTTAATTTAATTTAATTTTTTTATATTTTTTACAACATATTACTATAAAATAGAACAATAAAATAATCTGATTTTACAGTGAATATTGGCAACAGATTTTTTGCATTTAATTATTTTTTTTAATTTTTTTTTTTTACAACATATTACTATAAAATAAAACAAATAAAAAAAACTGATTTTACAGTGAAAATTAGCAACATATTTTTTAAATTTCATTTAATTCTTTTTTACAACATATTATTATAAAATAAAACAATTAAAAAATGATTTTACAGTGAATATTGGCAACCGATTTTTTAAATGTAATTTATTTTTTTATACAACATATTACTATAAAATAGAAAAATAAAAATTAGTTTTTAGGGTAATAATTGGGACAAAAAATAAATAAAATAAAATAAAAATCTGATTTTACAGTGAATATTGGCAACAGATTATTTTAATAAATTTTTTTTTTTACAACATATTACTATAAAATAAAAAATAAAAAATCTGATTTTATAGTGAATATTGGCAACAGATTTATTTAATTTAATTTAATGTTTTTAATTGTTTTTTTTACAACACATTAATATAAAATAAAAAAAATAAAAATCAGATTTTACAGTGAATATTGGCAACAGATTTTTTTAATTTAATTTTATTTATTTTTTTTTTTTTTTTTACAACATATTACTATAAAATAAAAAAATAAAAAATCAGATTTGACAGTGAATATTTGCAACAGATTTTTTAAATTTAATTTAATTTTTTAATATTTTTTTTACAACATATTACTATAAAATAAAAAAATAAAAAACTTAATTTACAGTGAATATTGGCAACAGATTTTTTTAATTTAATCTTTTTTTTTTCTTTTTCTTTTTTTTACACCGCTTTAAAAAACAAACAAGTACCACTTTTTTACTGTAAAAAAAAAGGGGTACCGTTTTTCCATTTAGAGTAATAAACAATAAAAACAAAAACTGGCAGAATTTTACCATAAAAAAACAGTGGTAATTTTTTTTAATTTTTTGGACGAGTTCGCTTACTGCAGGTGCTGCTGGGTGAATGTGAATGCCTGCTGTTTAAAGCCCTGAACCGGAAGTAGAAGTGCCACGTCCTATTTGAGCCGTCCATAGCGTTACTACTTGTATAGTTCCTTAATTTATCACTCCAAGCAACGTTTGTAAGTTTTACAATACAACTAAAACAATACTTACTTACTAAACCGTCCTCATTCATCAGATGTTTACTGTTAAAAACAGTGGTAAAGTAATATTCTGTAAAAAAAAATAAAAAAATGTAAATTTTACCGCAAATTAAATTGTCATTCTGACAGTCTACCATTTGTTGTGCTATGGCGCCATCTTTTGGACGGATTCTCTCACTGCAGGTGTTGCTGGGTGAATCTGAATTTTCCGCTTTTTAAAGTTCTGAACCTGAAGTAGATGTGCCATTTCCTCTTCGAGCCGTCCATAGCGTTACTACTCATTTAGTTCCGTCGTTCATCGCTCCAAACAGCGTTTGTAAGTTTTACAATATAACTAAAACAATTCTTACTTACTTAACCGTCCCATGTGTGATGTTTGTAGGAGTGTTTTCAGCAGCTCATTCGACAGATTTTGGGAGAAAGTCAAGACGAGACAAAGGAGCAAAAGGGAAGGGAAGCGTCCGCCTTGGTTGAGAGCATAACAAAAACTGGCGTTTATCAAAAGGATTTCAGTGAAAATGTGCTGAAAGATGCATTTAATATTTGTTAACGCCTTAAAAACATTACGGTTCCTCCGTAATCTCTGCTGAGTCAGCAGCTTCTTCTTCTTCTCTGCCATGAAGCAAGGCGGGAGGTTTCAGCACGTCCTCTTTTAAGACCTGACGACACGTCCTCAGCTCCTCTATTGCCTGAAGACTAACGCGGCACCTTTCACCCATGACGGTTCCACTCAGCGGGGCTCGGGGCCTCGGGGCCCTGGAAAGGTGGCTCCGACCCAGGAGGCGTTCAGTATGTCGGTGCACGCTGGGAAAAAGGACGTTTGTCACTAATTTGACAAGGCGCGGATTGCAATATTGACATAATGATTAACCCTTAGTAGGCTGTTGAAAAATACAACAACAATATCATCAACTGTAAAAACAAAAAAAAAACAAAAAAAAAAACTGGCAGGCAGAATTTTGCCCTGAAATTTAAATGTGCAAATTATAAAATGTTATTTTCACAGGGCACTTCTGGTGACTGCTACCATTTTTTTGTATATTGTTTGTATATTGTTTGTATACCGTAAAATCTATGGTCCTTGTTTTAACAGCGCATTACGGTAAATTATTTTTTTTATTTTTACAGTAGAATTCTGGCAACTGAGCTGACTTTTTTTTTTTTTTTTTTTTTTTGCATCATAAAATCTACAGTTGTTTTTACAGTGCGTTACTGTAAATTTACAGCAATTGAGTTGCCGTTTTTTTTTTTACAATAGAATGTACCATTTTTGTTCTTACAGTGTATGATTGTGAATAGAAAAACACTTTATTTTTCCGGTAAAATTAAAGCAAATGAGCAGTTAATTTTTTTTACAATACAATTTACATTCTTTTTACAGTACAATACTGAAGATTTACCTATTAACTTCTTTTTATAGTAAAACTCCGGCAACTGAGCTGCCAGTTATTACTTTTTTATTGTTTTTAAACTATAAAACCTACAGTTATTGTTCCTACAGTGCTATACTGTAGTGGGAACATTTTTTATTTTTAAGGTAAAATTACAGGAAAATAACCAATTTTTTATTACAAAAAAAATCTACATTCATTGTTTTTAAAGTACATTACTGTAAATTGAAAAACACTTTGGGCGTTACAATGGTTGTTTTATTTTAAAAAATGTCAAAATTGTACCACTTTTATTATTACAGTAACATTCTGGTGACTGAGCTGCCCATTTTTTATTTTTATTTTTTTCTACAGTGCATAACTGTAAATTTAAAGTTGCCAATTTTTCACAAAATTTTAAATATTTTTTTTTTTACAGTGTATGATTGTGAATGGAAAAGTGCTTTATTTTTATAGTAAAATTAAATCAAATGAGCAGCCAATTTTTCCACGCTAAAATTTACATGAGTTTTTTTTAAAGTACAACACCGACATTTGAAAAACACTTTATTTTTATGGTAAAATCACGGCAACTCAGCTGCCAGTTATTACTTACAGTGCTATACTGTAGTTTGAAAAATATTTATTTTTAAGGTAAAATTACAGGAAACGACCTGACAGTTTTTTTCTTACAATACAATCTGCATTTGTTGTTTTTACAGTACATTACTGTAAATTGACAAACACTTTATTTTTATTGACAAATTTTGGCAACTGCATTGCCAGTTTTTTACTGTAAAAAATGTTTGTTTTATCAAAAATGTAAAAATTGTACCACTTCTTTTTTTACAGTAAAAGTCTGGCGACTGAGCTGCTCTTTTTAAAAAAATTTTTTTTTTTAATTTGACCATAAAACCTACAGTTATTGTTCCTACAGTGCTATACTGTAGTGGGAACATTTTTTATTTTTAAGGTAAAATTACAGGAAAATAACCAATTTTTTATTACAAAAAAAAAATCGACATTCATTGTTTTTAAAGTACATTACTGTAAATTGAAAAACACTTTATTTTTATTTTAAAATTTGGGCGTTACAATGGTTGTTTTATAAAAAAAATAAATGTCAAAATTGTACCACTTTTATTGTTACAGTAACATTCTGGTGACTGAGCTGCCCATTTTTTTTTAAATTTTTTTTTACAGTGCATAACTGTAAATTTAAAGTTGCCAATTTTTCACAAAATTTTAAATATTTTTTTTTTTACAGTGTATGATTGTGAATGTAAAAGCGCTTTATTTTTATGGTGAAATTAAATCAAATGAGCAGCCAATTTTTCACGCTTAAATTTACATGAGTTTTTTTAAGAGTACAACACCGACATTTGAAAAACACTTTATTTTTATGGTAAAACCACGGCAACTGAGCTGCCAGTTATTACTTTTTTTTCTTTTTTCTTTTTACCATAAAACCTACAGTTGAAATATATTTATTTTTAAGGTAAAATTACAGGAAACGACCTGACAGTTTTTTTTTTTTTACAATACAATCTGCATTTGTTGTTTTTACAGTACATTACTGTAAATTGAAAAACACTTTATTTTTATTGACACATTTTGGCAACTGCATTGCCAGTTTTTTACTGCAAAAAATGTTTGTTTTATCAAAAATGTAAAAATTGTACCACTTCTTTTTTTTACAGTAAAAGTCTGGCGACTGAGCTGCTCTTTTAAAAAAAAAAAAAATTTAATTTGACCATAAAACCTACAGTTATTGTTCCTACAGTGCTATACTGTAGTGGGAACATTTTTTTATTTTTAAGGTAAAATTACAGGAAAATAACCAATTTTTTATTACAAAAAAAAAAATCTACATTCATTGTTTTTAAAGTACATTACTGTAAATTGAAAAACACTTTATTTTTATTTTAAAATTTGGGCGTTACAATGGTTGTTTTATAAAAAATAAATGTCAAAATTGTACCACTTTTATTGTTACAGTAACATTCTGGTGACTGAGCTGCCCATTTTTTTTAAAATTTTTTTTTACAGTGCATAACTGTAAACTTAAAGTTGCCAGTTTTTCACAAAAAAGTTTAAATATTTTTATTTTTACAGTGTATGATTGTGAATGTAAAAGCGCTTTATTTTTATGGTAAAATTAAATCAAATGAGCAGCCAATTTTTCACGCTAAAATTTACATGAGTTTTTTTTAGAGTACAACACCGACATTTGAAAAACACTTTATTTTTATGGTAAAACCACGGCAACTGAGCTGCCAGTTATTACTTTTTTTTCTTTTTTCTTTTTACCATAAAACCTACAGTTGAAATATATTTATTTTTAAGGTAAAATTACAGGAAACGACCTGACAGTTTTTTTTTTTTACAATACAATCTGCATTTGTTGTTTTTACAGTACATTACTGTAAATTGAAAAACACTTTATTTTTATTGAAAAATTTTGGCAACTGCATTGCCAGTTTTTTTTACTGTAAAAAATGTTTGTTTTATCAAAAATGTAAAAATTGTACCACTTCTTTTTTTTACAGTAAAAGTCTGGCGACTGAGCTGCCCTTTTTAAAAAAAAATAAAAAATTAATTTGACCATAAAACCTACAGTTATTGTTCCTACAGTGCTATACTGTAGTGGGAACATTTTTTATTTTTAAGGTAAAATTACAGGAAAATAACCAATTTTTTATTACAAAAAAAAAATCTACATTCATTGTTTTTAAAGTACATTACTGTAAATTGAAAAACACTTTATTTTTATTTTAAAATTTGGGCGTTACAATGGTTGTTTTATAAAAAAAATAAATGTCAAAATTGTACCACTTTTATTGTTACAGTAACATTCTGGTGACTGAGCTGCCCATTTTTTTTTAATTTTTTTTTACAGTGCATAACTGTAAATTTAAAGTTGCCAATTTTTCACAAAATTTTAAATATATTTTTTTTACAGTGTATGATTGTGAATGTAAAAGCGCTTTATTTTTATGGTAAAATTAAATCAAATGAGCAGCCAATTTTTCCACGCTAAAATTTACATGAGTTTTTTTTAGAGTACATTTGAAAAACACTTTATTTTTATGGTAAAATCACGGCAACTCAGCTGCCAGTTATTACTTTTTTTTCTTTTTTCTTTTTACCATAAAACCTACAGTTGAAATATATTTATTTTTAAGGTAAAATTACAGGAAACGACCTGACAGTTTGTTTTTTTTACAATACAATCTGCATTTGTTGTTTTTACAGTACATTACTGTAAATTGAAAAACACTTTATTTTTATTGACAAATTTTGGCAACTGCATTGCCAGTTTTTTACTGCAAAAAATGTTTGTTTTATCAAAAATGTAAACATTGTAACACTTCTTTTTTTACAGTAAAAGTCTGGCGACTGAGCTGCCCTTTTTAAAAAAAAATAAAAAATTAATTTGACCATAAAACCTACAGTTATTGTTCCTACAGTGCTATACTGTAGTGGGAACATTTTTTTATTTTTAAGGTAAAATTACAGGAAAATAACCAATTTTTTATTACAAAAAAAAAATCTACATTCATTGTTTTTAAAGTACATTACTGTAAATTGAAAAACACTTTATTTTTATTTTAAAATTTGGGCATTACAATGGTTGTTTTATAAAAAAAATAAATGTCAAAATTGTACCACTTTTATTGTTACAGTAACATTCTGGTGACTGAGCTGCCCATTTTTAAAAAAAATTTTTTTTACAGTGCATAACTGTAAACTTAAAGTTGCCAGTTTTTCACAAAAAAGTTTAAATATTTTTTTTTTTACAGTGTATGATTGTGAATGGAAAAGCGCTTTATTTTTATGGTGAAATTAAATCAAATGAGCAGCCAATTTTCCACGCTAAAATTTACATGAGTTTTTTTTAGAGTACAACACCGACATTTGAAAAACACTTTATTTTTATGGTAAAATCACGGCAACTCAGCTGCCAGTTATTACTTACAGTGCTATACTGTAGTTTGAAAAATATTTATTTTTAAGGTAAAATTACAGGAAACGACCTGACAGTTTTTTTTTTTTACAATACAATCTGCATTTGTTGTTTTTACAGTACATTACTGTAAATTGACAAACACTTTATTTTTATTGACAAATTTTGGCAACTGCATTGCCAGTTTTTTACTGCAAAAAATGTTTGTTTTATCAAAAATGTAAAAATTGTACCACTTCTTTTTTTACAGTAAAAGTCTGGCGACTGAGCTGCCCTTTTTAAAAAAAAAATTAAATTAAATTTGACCATAAAACCTACAGTTATTGTTCTTACAGTGCTATACTGTAGTAGTCAAATTTTAAATTTTTAAGGTAAAATTACAGGAAACCACCTGCCAGTGTTTTAAAAAATCTTCATTTGTTTTACAGTACTTTAATATAAATTAAAAAACACTTTATTTTAATTTTAAAATTAGCAAGTTTTTTACCGTAAAAAATGATCGTTTTATAATATTTTTTTTCAATTTTACCACTTTTATTTTTATAGTAAAACTCTGGCGACTGACTTTTTTTTTGGAGTTGTGCAAATAATCCTCATGCTCTCGGTCATGCGCAAGGATGTGCAAACAAATGGTGTTGCCAGGTGACCGGGAATAAAGTCGCAGGGAATAACAGGCGGATGTGGCGCGGCTGCAAATTGAGCGCTGCGCCGTCCAAGTCAAGCGTTTGTGCGGTGAGATGCTTTTCCAAGCAGAGCGGAAGAAAATCCCCATTCTAACGTGCACTGGACCCTCCGGAGGCGTGTGGCCACGAGTCAACGATAGCAGCTCTGCCACGTCCTCTCACTCGCTTCCCCCCTGGCAACAAACCCTACTCTAATTTTACTGAAAAAACAGGATTATTATTAATAAATGTACTATTTCCATACTTTACCACCTTCATAATGCATTTTATGAACACATTTAAAGGCCTCTAAACATAAAATAACAACCAATAAGTAGCCTTGAGTGTGTAGAGCGCTATGGTTGTCACCCGGCCACTACAACAGATCCACTACCTGGAAATACTTAATCAGTTCCTGGGTATTTCTTATAAGTTAGCTTTGATGCGCTGAAACCACGGCCGTAAGTGGTTCTGCCCAAACTTGGTCCACTTGGTAGTCGCAGCTACGACCAATAGGTGTGTTGTTAGCATATACATTAATATTTGTATCGATTATCACAACATATTAGAATAACTTTTATTTATTTGAAAACCGGTGCTGAACGTTACACATTTTTGGTAATTTTGTGTGTGTCATTAAATGTTATTTGTTTGTTAGTAATTTTTTTTATATAATATTTAAAAATTGATGATTTTGCTGTGCAGGTGTTACATTTAGTCTCATTCCAACGCAGTTGCACTTCCAAGACATTAGATGGCAGTACTGTATAGGAAGCTGAACGTGTTACGTCGCGCCCTACAAAGTGTTGATACTGTAAGTTCATTTTTGTATTTTAAATCGAAATTCAAATGAACCAAATTTGTGTTTTTTTCAATTTCAATTCAATGACCGAAACAAACATTAACCGAGTTGATCACCGACTCTATTTGTTAAATAATATGTTCCAATTTACCATTTTTTTTTGCGAAGACTTGTCGCTAACTATCAAATCAAATCAAACTTTATGTATAAAGCGCTTTTCATACATAAAGTAAATGCAACGCAAAGTACTTTACAAACTTAAAAATAATACTCCGATGACCCAGACACCTCATTATCGCACACACACAAATTGAGCCAATGTAACTATAAAAAAACAAGAAATATGTGGCGACGTACTCCAAATAAGTCTTTATTTAACAAACTGGTGTAATGTGAGCCCGCCTTCTGGTCTCCAACCGGACCTAACGGCACTTGCCAGGCAGCTATCGAAATGTGGCACCGTTTGATTTTACGTGACTCGGAACCTTAAAAAAACATTTCTATACCAAAAAAGACCCTTAAAATCGAGCCAATTTAGATATTTTAAAACTGGTGTAATGCGAGCCCGCCTTCTGGTCTCCAACCGGACCTGACGTCACGTGCCAGGCAGCTATCAAAACGTGGCACCGTTTGATTTTACGTGACTCGGAACCGTAAAAAACATTTCTATGCCATAAGAAGACCCTTAAAATCGAGCCAATTTAGAGATTTTAAAACTGGTGTAATGCGAGCCCGCCTTCTGGTCTCCAACCGGACCTGACGTCACTTGCCAGGCAGCTATCGAAACGTGGCACCGTTTGATTTTACGTGACTCGGAACTTAAAAAAAAACATTTGTATACCATAAGAAGACCCTTAAAATCAAGCCAATTTAGAGATTTTAAAACTGGTGTAATGTGAGCCCGCCTTCTGGCCTCTAACCGGACCTGACGTCACGTGCATGACAGTTATTAAAATGTGGCACCGTTTGATTTTACGTGACTCGGAACTTTAAAAAAACATTTCTATACCATAAAAAGACCCTTAAAATCGAGCCAATTTAGAGATTTTAAAACTGGTGTAATGCAAGCCCGCCTTCTGGTCTCCAACCGGACCTGACGCCACGTGCCAGGCAGCTATCGAAACGTGGCACCGTTTGATTTTACGTGACTCGGAACTTTAAAAAAACATTTCTATACCATAAGAAGACCCTTAAAATCGAGCCAATTTAGAGATTTTAAAACTGGTGTAATGTGAGCCCGCCTTCTGGCCTCTAATCGGACCTGACGTCGCGTGCATGACAGTTATTAAAATGTGGCACCGTTTGATTTTACGTGACTCGGAACCATAAAAAAACATTTCTATACCATAAGAAGGCCCTTAAAATCGAGCAAATGTAGAGATTTTAAAACTGGTGTTATGTGAGCCCGCCTTCTGGTCTCTAACCGGACCTGACGTCACGTGCATGACAGTTATTAAAATGTGGCACCGTTTGATTTTACGTGACTCGGAACCATAAAAAAACATTTCTATACCATAAGAAGACCCTTAAAATCGAGCCAATTTAGAGATTTTAAAACTTGTGTAATGTTAGCCCGCCTTTTGGTCTTTGTCAGCTAAAAGCTAAGAAGGCCCAATACCGTAAAAAACATTTATAAACCATAAGAACACCCTTAAAATTGAGCCAATGCAGACCTTTTAAAACTGGTGTAATGTGAGCCCGCCTTTTGGTCTTTGTCAGCTGATAGATAAGAAGGCCCATTACCGTAAACACATTTCTAAACCTTAAGAAAACCCTTAAAATTGAGCCAATTCAGAGGTTGTAAAACTGGTGTAATGTGAGCCCGCCTTCTGGTCTTTGTCAGCTGAAAGATAAGAAGGCCCAATATCGTAAAAAATGCATAAACCATAAGAATACCCTTAAAATTGAGCCAATGCAGATATTTTAAAACTGGTATAATATAAATGTGAGTCCGCCTTCTGGTCTTTGTCAGCTGAAAGATAAGAAGGCCCAATATCGTAAACAAATGTATAAACTATAAGAATACCCTTAAAATTGAGCCAATGCAGACATTTTAAAACTGGTATAATGTGAGCCCGCCTTTTGGTCTTGGTCAACTGAAAGATAAGAAGGTCCAATACCGTAAAAAACATTATAAACCATTAGAAGACCCTTAGAATTGAGCCAATGCAGAGATTTTAAAACTGGTGTAATGTGAGCCCGCCTTTTGGTCTTTGTCAGCTAAAAGATAAGAAGGCCCAATACTGTAAAAAACATTTATAAACCATAATAAGTCCCTTAAAACTGAGCCAAGACCCTTAAACTGCTCAGTGACTTTGTGGTTAGAGTGTCCGCCCTGAGACTGGAAGGTCGGGAGTTCAAACCACGGCCGAGTCATACCAAAGACTACACAAACGGCACCCATTGCCTCCCTGCTTGGCACTCAGCATCAAAGGTTGAAATCGGGGGTTAAATCACCAAATGATTCCCGAGCGCGGCCACCGTTGCTGCCCACTGCTCCCCTCACCTGAACATGGGGATGGGTCAAATGCAGAGGATCATTTCACCACACTTAGTGCGTGTGTGACTATTGTTGGGACTTTAACTTTAGCTTTAAAATTGAACAAATGTAGAGATTTTCAAACTGGTATAATGTGAGCTGAAAGATAAGAAGGCCCAATACCGTAAACAACATTTATAAACCATAAGAAGACCCTTAAAATTGAGCCAATGCAGAGATTTTAAAACTGGTGGTGTGAGCCCGCCTTTTGGTCTTTGTCAGCTGAAAGATAAGAACGCCCAATACCGTAACACACACATTATAAGCCAGTAGAAGACCCTTAGAATTGAGCCAATGCAGAGATTTTAAAACTGGTGTAATGTGAGCCCGACTTTTGGTCTTTGTCAGCTGAAAAAAAAGAAGGCCCATTACCGTAAAAACATTTATAAACCATAAGAAGACCCTTAAAGTTGAGCCAATGCAGAGACTTTAAAACTGGTGTAATGTGAGCCCGCCTTTTGGTCTTTGTCAGCTGAAAGATAAGAAGGCTCAATATCATAAACAAACATTATAAACCATTAAGAAGACTCTTAGAATTGAGCCAATGCAGATATTTTAAAACTGGTGTAATGTGAGCCCGCCTTTTGGTCTTTGTCAGCTGAAAGATAAGAAGGCCCAATACCATAAAAACATTTATAAACCATAAGAATACCCTTAAAATTGAGCCAATGTGGAGATTTTAAAACTGGTGTAATGTGAGCTCGCCTTTTGGTCTTTGTCAGCTGAAAGATAAGAACGCCCAATACCGTAAAACAAACATTATAAGCCATTAGAAGACCCTTAGAATTGAGCCAATGCAGAGATTTTAAAACTGGTGTAATGTGAGCCCGCCTTTTGGTCT
Organism: Nerophis lumbriciformis; assembly: GCF_033978685.3. Taxonomy (NCBI): domain Eukaryota; kingdom Metazoa; phylum Chordata; class Actinopteri; order Syngnathiformes; family Syngnathidae; genus Nerophis; species Nerophis lumbriciformis. The sequence goes on from NC_084553.2 coordinate 5,345,905, forward strand.
TTGTCAGCTGAAAAAAAAGTAGGCCCATTACCGTAAAAACATTTATGAACCATAAGAAGACTCTTAAAGTTGAGCCAATGCAGAGACTTTAAAACTGGTGTAATGTGAGCCCCCCTTTTGGTCTTTGTCAGCTGAAAGATAAGAAGGCCCAATACCGTAAACAAACATTATAAACCATTAAGAAGACCCTTAGAATTGAGCCAATGCAGAGATTTTAAAACTGGTGTAATGTGAGCCCGCCTTTTGGTCTTTGTCAGCTGAAAGATAAGAAGGCCCAATACCGTAAAAAACATGTATAAACCTTAAGAATGCCTTTAAAATTGAGCCAATGCAGAGATTTTAAAACTGTTGTAATGTGAGCCCGCCGTTTGGTCTTTGTCAGCTGAAAGATAAGAATGCCCAATACCGTAAAAAAAACCTTTATAAACCGTAAGAAGACCCTTAAAATTGAGCCAATGTGGAGATTTTAAAACTGGTATAATGTGAGTCCGTCTTCTGGTCTTTGTCAGCTGAAAGATAAGAAGGCCCAATATCGTAAACAAATGTATAAACCATAAGAATACCCTTAAAATTGAGCCAATGCAGAGATTTTAAAACTGGTGTAATGTGAGCCCGCCTTTTGGTCTTTGTCAGCTGAAAAAAAAGAAGGCCCATTACCGTAAAAACATTTATAAACCATAAGAAGACTCTTAAAATTGAGCCAATGCAGACATTTTAAAACTGGTATAATGTGAGCCCGCCTTTTGGTCTTGGTCAACTGAAAGATAAGAAGGTCCAATACCGTAAAAAACATTATAAACCATTAGAAGACCCTTAGAATTGAGCCAATGCAGAGATTTTAAAACTGGTGTAATGTGAGCCCGCCTTTTGGTCTTTGTCAGCTAAAAGATAAGAATGCCCAATACCGTAAAAAACATTTATAAACCATAATAAGTCCCTTAAAACTAAGCTGAAACCCTTAAACTGCTCAGTGACCTTGTGGTTAGAGTGTCCGCCCTGAGACTGGAAGGTCGGGAGTTCAAACCCCGGCCGAGTCATACCAAAGACTACACAAACGGGACCCATTGCCTCCCTGCTTGGCACTCAGCATCAAAGGTTGAAATCGGGGGTTAAATCACCAAATGATTCCCGAGCGCGGCCACCGCTGCTGCCCACTGCTCCACTCACCTGAACATGGGGATGGGTCAAATGCAGAGGATCATTTCACCAGACTTAGGGTGTGTGTGAGACTATCATTGGGACTTTAACTTTAGCTTTAAAATTGAACCAATGTAGAGATTTTCAAACTGGTATAATGTGAGTTGAAAGATAGGAAGGCCCAATACCGTAAACAACATTTATAAACCATAAGAAGACCCTTAAAATTGAGCCAATGCAGAGATTTTAAAACTGGAGTAATGTGAGGCCGCCTTTTGGTTTTCGTCAGCTGTAAGATAAGAAGGCCCAACACCGTAAAAACATTTATAAACCATAAGAAGACCCTCAAAGTTGAGCCAATGCAGATACTTTAAAACTGGTGTAGTGTGAGCCCGCCTTTTGGTCTTTGTCAGCTGAAAGATAAGAACACCCAATACCGTAAAACAAACATTATAAGCCATTAGAAGACCCTTAGAATTGAGCCAATGCAGATATTTTAAAACTGGTGTAATGTGAGCCCGCCTTTTGGTCTTTGTCAGCTGAAAAATAAGAAGGCCTATTACCGTAAAAACATTTATAAACCATAAGAAGACCCTTAAAGTTGAGCCAATGCAGAGACTTTAAAACTGGTGTAATATGAGCCGGTCTTTTGGTCTTTGTCAGCTGAAAGATAAGAAGGCCCAATACCGTAAACAAACATTATAAGCCATTAAGAAGACCCTTAGAATTGAGCCAATGCAGAGATTTTAAAACTGGTATAATGTGAGCCCGCCTTTTGGTCTTTGTCAGCTGAAAGATAAGAAGGCCCAATACCGTAAACAAACATTATAAACCATTGAAAAGACCCTTAGAATTGAGCCAATGCAGATATTTTAAAACTGGTGTAATGTGAGCCCGCCTTTTGGTCTTTGTCAGCTAAAAGATAAGAAGGCCCAATACCGTAAAAACATTTATAAACCATAATAAATCCCTTAAAACTGAGCCAAGACCCTTAAACTGCTCAGTGGCCTTGTGGTTAGAGTGTCCGCCCTGAGACTGGAAGGTCGGGAGTTCAAACCCCGGGAGTTCAAACCCAGAGTCATACCAAACACTACACAAACGGGACCCATTGCCTCCCTGTTTGGCACTCAGCATCAAAGGTTGAAATCGGGGGTTGAATCACCAAATGATTCCCGAGCGCGGCCACCGTTGCTGCCCACTGCTCCCCTCACCTGAACATAGGGATGGGTCAAATGCAGAGGATCTTTTCACCACACTGAGTGCGTGTGTGAGACTATCATTGGGACTTTAACTTTAGCTTTAAAATTGAACCCATGCAGAGATTTTCAAACTGGTATAATGTGAGCTGAAAGATAGGAAGGCCCAATACCGTAAACAACATTTATAAACCATAAGAAGACTCTTAAAGTTGAGCCAATGCAGAGACTTTAAAACTGGTGTAATGTGAGCCCGCCTTTTGGTCTTTGTCAGCTGAAAGATAAGAAGGCCCAATATCGTAAACAAATGTATAAACCATAAGAATACCCTTAAAATTGAGCCAATGCAGACATTTTAAAACTGGTATAATGTGAGCCCACCTTTTGGTCTTTGTCAGCTGAAAGATAAGAACACCCAATACCGTAACACACACATTATAAGCCAGTAGAAGACCCTTAGAATTGAGCCAATGCAGAGATTTTAAAACTGGTGTAATGTGAGCCCGCCTTTTGGTCTTTGTCAGCTGAAAAAAAAGAAGGCCCATTACCGTAAAAACATTTATAAACCATAAGAAGACCCTTAAAGTTGAGCCAATGCAGAGACTTTAAAACTGGTGTAATGTGAGCCCGCCTTTTGGTCTTTGTCAGTTTAAAGATAAGAAGGCCCAATACCGTAAACAAACATTATAAACCATTGAAAAGACCCTTAGAATTGAGCCAATGCAGATATTTTAAAACTGGTGTAATGTGAGCCCGCCTTTTAGTCTTTGTCAGCTGAAAGATAAGAAGGCCCAATACCGTAAAAAACATGTATAAACCATAAGAATACCTTTAAAATTGAGCCAATGCAGAGATTTTAAAACTGTTGTAATGTGAGCCCGCCATTTGGTCTTTGTCAGCTGAAAGATAAGAATGCCCAATACCGTAAAAAAAAAACATTTATAAACCATAAGAAGAACCTTAAAATTGAGCCAATGCGGAGATTTTAAAACTGGTGTAATGTGAGCCCGCCTTCTGGTCTTTGTCAGGAGACGTGCCGCTGACTTTTGGAGTAGTGGTAAAGGTGAAAATAACCTTTTTAGGGAGACCAGAAAGCAGGGCGTCACAAGAATCTAATACGACTTGTAATAAAAGCGTCGCCGTGTTGCCCTGAGAGAGAATCGGGCGAACTCTGGTTATATTCTTAAGATGATCAAATCTTATTTTTGTTAGATTTTTTTAATGTGGTATAGAATTAAGGTCAGAGTCGACAACCATGCCCGGATTTGATGGAGTTTAAGACAATGATTGTAGTTTGGATATGCCAAGTGGAATCATATAAATATCACAAAGAATCGGACCTAAACTAAACTGAACTAGGTGATGGACTGATGTGTTTCATTGGACTAAGACCAAGAGTGAAGTTAAAAACCAGTTCTGCTATTTGTGGATCCCCTTGGTGTATAAGTCCCTGGCAATTAAAGGACTCTTCTTGGTCTTCTTGTAGATCCTCCTGCAGGGCAGGAACCCCGGCGTGGTTTGGGAGTACACGCTGCCCCGCGCCGAGAGGAAGCCCGACTACAGCTGGGGCGTGGTGCGCTCCGACTGTTCCGCTCCATGCGCCGGAGGTGAGCTGGTGTTTGGGTGTGAGGTCTCAGCGTTTGTCTTTTGAGGGCTAGCCCTGTGATCGGGAAGGACGACTTTTACGTCCGGAACCTTTTACCCCCGAGAGCTTCTCCTGGTATCGGTCTGGGTGAAGGGTGGTTTGTTTTGCCGCCCGTCCAAACTGGGGGTGAGGACCAAGTCGTCCGTACTTCCTGTTTTACATTCTTGTGAGGGTAAAGAAATTAGACGGCGTTTATTTTGTTGTTGTGGCACTCTTGGGGAGAACCAGACCGAGTTCACAAACCCATCGAGTCATCGGGACAAGAGAAAAAGAACTATAAAAAAACAAGAAATATGTGGCGACGTACTCCAAATAAGTCTTTATTCAACAAACTGGTGTAATGTGAGCCCGCCTTCTGGTCTCCAACCGGACCTAACGTCACTTGCCAGGCAGCTATCGAAACGTGGCACCGTTTGATTTTACGTGACTCGGAACTTTAAAATAACATTTGTATACCATAAGAAGACCCTTAAAATCGAGCCAATTTGGAGATTTTAAAACTGGTGTAATGTGAGCCCGCCTTCTGGCCTCTAACCGGACCTGACGTCACGTGCATGACAGTTATTAAAATGTGGCACTGTTTGATTTTACGTGACTCGGAACCGTAAAAAACATTTCTATACCATAAGAAGACCCTTAAAATCGAGCCAATTTAGAGATTTTAAAACTGGTGTAATGCGAGCCCGTCTTCTGGTCTCCAACCGAACCTGACGTCACGTGCCAGGCAGCTATCAAAATGTGGCACCGTTTGATTTTACTAGACTCGGAACCGTAAAAAACATTTCTATACCATAAGAAGACCCTTAAAATCGAGCCAATTTAGAGATTTTAAAACTTGTGTAATGCGAGCCCGCCTTCTGGTCTCCAACCGGACCTGACGTCACATACCAGGCAGCTATCAAAATGTGGCACCGTTTGATTTTACGTGACTCGGAACCGTAAAAAACATTTCTATACCATAAGAAGACCCTTAAAATTGAGCAAATGTAGAGATTTTAAAACTTGTGTAATGCGAGCTAGCCTTCTGGTCTCCAACCGGACCTGACGTCACGTGCCAGGCAGCTATCGAAATGTGGCACCGTTTGATTTTACGTGACTCGGAACCGTAAAAAAACATTTCTATATCATAAGAAGACCTTTGAAATCGAGCAAATGTAGAGATTTTAAAACTGGTGTAATGTGAGCCCGCCTTCTGGCCTCTAACCGGACCTGACGTCACGTGCATGACAGTTATTAAAATGTGGCACCGTTTGATTTTACGTGACTCGGAACCATAAAAAAACATTTCTATACCATAAGAAGACCCTTAAAATCGAGCCAATTTAGAGATTTTAAAACTGGTGTAATGTGAGCCCGCCTTCTGGTCTCCAACCGGACTTGACGTCACGTGCCAGACAGCTATCGAAATGTGGGACCGTTTGATTTTACATGACTCGGAACCGTAAAAAACATTTCTATACCCTAAGAAGACCCTTAAAATCGAGCCAATTTAGAGATTTTAAAACTGGTGTAATGTGAGCCCGTCCTTCTGGTCTCCAACCGGACCGGACGTCACGTGAACTGAGTTCACAAACCCATCGATTCATCGGGACAAGAGAAAAAGTACTATAAAAAAAAACAAGAAATATGTGGCGACGTACTCCAAATAAGTCTTTATTTTAAAACTGGTGTAATGTGAGCCCGCCTTCTGGTCTCCAACCGGACCTGACGTCACTTGCCAGGCATCTATCGAAACGTGGCACCGTTTGATTTTACGTGACTCGGAACCGTAAAAAACATTTCTATACCATGGGAAGACCCTTAAAATCGAGCCAATTTAGAGATTTTAAAACTGGTGTAATGCAAGTCCGCCTTCTGGTCTCCAACCGGACCTGACGTCACGTGCCAGGCAGCTATCGAAATGTGGGACCGTTTGATTTTACGTGACTCGGAACCGTAAAAGACATTTCTATACCATAAGAAGACCCTTAAAAGTGAGCAAATGTAGAGATTTTAAAACTGGTGTAATGCAAGTCCGCCTTCTGGTCTCCAACCGGACCTGACGTCACGTGCCAGGCAGCTATCGAAACGTGGCACCGTTTGATTTTACGTGACTCGGAACCTTAAAAAAACATTTCTATACCATGAGAAGACCCTTAAAATAGAGCCAATTTAGAAATTTTAAAACTGGTGTAATGTGAGCCCGCCTTCTGGTCTCCAACCGGACCTGACGTCACGTGCATGACAGTTATCAAAATGTGGCACTGTTTGATTTTACGTGACTCGTAACCATAAAAAACATTTCTATTCCCTAAGAAGACCCTTAAAATCGAGCCAATTTAGAGATTTTAAAACTGGTGTAATGTGAGCCCGTCCTTCTGGTCTCCAACCGGACCGGACGTCACGTGAACTGAGTTCACAAACCCATCGATTCATCGGGACAAGAGAAAAAGTACTATAAAAAAACAAGAAATATGTAGCGACGTACTCCAAATAAGTCTTTATTTTAAAACTGGTGTAATGTGAGCCCGCCTTCTGGTCTCCAACCGGACCTGACGTCACTTGCTGAGACGTTTCGATATAGATTTAGAAAACATCGCTTTTATTTTGAGAAAATCTGCAACGGAAACGCAGCTTGGAAACGAGCTGTGAAGCCAAATGCTGCTGCTCGAGTCCCGACTAGAACCAGGAAATACGACCATATTAGTCCGGTGCCTAGGTCTCTACACTGGCTTCCTGTCGCTCAGAGGACGGACTGTTCATGGTCTCTGACACGTGAACCATCTCCAGCTCTGAGAACCTCAGGGAGCTGGTGCCTAGAACCAGGACCAAACATTTCAGTTTCATACTCCTAAAAGGTGGAATAGTCTCCCCGAAGATGTGAGACGTGCCTGGTGTACAAATTGCCTTTCCTTTGCCGTTTGACTCTTTGTTCGGTAGTTTGCGGGGGGTGACTTTAATACTGTGTCTGCATCTCGGTCGTAGGTCGTATCTCCACCAAGGCCATTTGTCTGCAGGACCAGAAAGTCCACGTCAACTCCAGCATGTGCAACCCGCTTACCAGACCTACCCTGGGTTCTCACCTGTGCAACACCCAGCCCTGCCCTGCATAGTAAGTGTGTGTGTGTGTGTGTGTGTGTGTTCGTACAGTCACCTTGAGGGGACCTCTGACGGTACGGGGACAAAAAAACAGGTCCTGTCAGGTTCAAACACTGATGACGTCCATTAAACAAGACAAGAGGCAAACAATCAAACAGAGACAGAATTCAATTTGGACTCAATATATTGAGGAGAGTCGGTGTCGACCTGTAACCTCTTACAGTGTCTCAGCACGCTCTGCCCAAAGATTGCACTTCTTCTTTATTTGACTTTCTCCCCCCATCTCACCACAGCTGCTTTTAGAGGGAAGTGGGTCGTAAACAGCGTTGCCTTTGGTTACCATCCATCCATCTTCTTCCGCTTATCCGAGGTCGGGTCGCGGGGGCAGCAGCCTAAGCAGGGAAGCCCAGACTTCCCTCTCCCCAGCCACTTCGTCCAGCTCTTCCCGGGGGACCCCGAGGCGTTCCCAGGCCGGCCGGGAGACATAGTCTTCCCAACGTGTCCTGGGTCTTCCCCGCGGCCTCCTACCGGTCGGACGTGCCCTAAACACCTCCCTAGGGAGGCGTTCGGGTGGCATCCTGACCAGATGCCCGAACCACCTCATCTGGCTCCTCTCCATGTGGAGGAGCAGCGGCTTTACTTTGAGCTCCCCCCGGATGGCAGAGCTTCTCACCCTATCTCTAAGGGAGAGCCCCGCCACCCGGCGGAGGAAACTCATTTCGGCCGCTTGTACCCGTAATCTTGTCCTTTCGGTCATAACCCAAAGCTCATGACCATAGGTGAGGATGGGAACGTAGATCGACCGGTAAATTGAGAGCTTTGCCTTCCGGCTCAGCTCCTTCTTCACCACAACGGACCGATACAGCGTCCGCATTACTGAAGACGCCGCACCGATCCGCCTGTCGATCTCACGATCCACTCTTCCCTCACTCGTGAACAAGACTCCGAGGTACTTGAACTCCTCCACTTGGGGGCAAGATCTCCTCCCCAACCCGGAGATGGCACTCCACCCTTTTCCGGGCGAGAACCATGGACTCGGACTTGGAGGTGCTGATTCCCATCCCAGTCGCTTCACACTCGGCTGCGAACCGATCCAGTGAGAGCTGAAGATCCTGGCCAGATGAAGCCATCAGGACCACATCATCTGCAAAAAGCAGAGACCTAATCCTGCAGCCACCAAACCAGATCCCCTCAACGCCCTGACTGCGCCTAGAAATTCTGTCCATAAAGGTTATGAACAGAATCGGTGACAAAGGGCAGCCTTGGCGGAGTCCAACCCTCACTGGAAACGTGTCCGACTTACTACCGGCAATGCGGACCAAGCTCTGGCACTGATCGTACAGGGAGCGGACCGCCACAATCAGACAGTCCGATACCCCGTACTCTCTGAGCACTCCCCACAGGACTTCCCGAGGGACACGGTCGAATGCTTTCCTCAAGTCCACAAAACACATGTAGACTGGTTGGGCAAACCCCCATGCACCCTCAAGGACCCTGCCGAGAGTATAGAGCTGGTCCACAGTTCCACGACCAGGACGAAAACCACACTGTTCCTCCTGAATCCGAGGTTCGACTATCCGGCGTAGCCTCCTCTCCAGTACACCTGAACAGACCTTACCGGGAAGGCTGAGGAGTGTGATCCCACGATAGTTAGAACACACCCTTCTTAAAGAGAGGAACCACCACCCCGGTCTGCCAATCCAGAGGTACCCGCCCCCGATGTCCACGCGGGTTACCGAACAGTTCAAAAGAAGAGGTCGTAAAATAGTTCAAAAAGAGTTCCATAAAATAGTTCAAAAAGAGTTCGTCTGGAAATTGGGCAGATCCTTGGTTCCCTCCACTTTGAAGTCCTTGGGCCAGAACAACATCCTTCTGTTGATTACCATACATGGGAGAAAACAGAAAACCCTTCCTGTGGCTCTCCCCCTTACACGGTGGAGTTTTACTCTTGGTAGGCCTCAAAGACAGTCCCTGGAACTCATTTCAACACAAAGTTTTTTGTGATAACTTACAATTATTCTAACAGGTCCTCGAAAGGGAAACCTTTCTAAATGATAGTCAGATCCATTCTGAAGATGCCTAAAGGATTTTTTAAGTTTTGGCCCATAAAACATGTTTACTGGTTAGTTTTCAGTGCGCGACATTTGCACAGCAGCCCCCTCGTCGGGCTGTAGCTATAGCTGTAGCTATAGCTATTATCTGAGGATCATGTCATATTTAATTTGATTAATTTTTTTAAAGGTCAAATGTGTGTGAATTATGCAAAATTATTTAAATTTGGTCCCCAATTTGGCCATTTTACCCAAAAAATTTTTATGCCTCCACAACCTGTAGAAAGGGTGGTCCCCACAAGTCACGATCCAAAACTTAGTCCCCATTCCAAATGATAACCAGTATGTGTGTGTGTGTGTCTCACCCTGTGGGGCCCTACCTTTGGACAACACCGTTGTGGAGCCTGAAAACGGTGCTAGCAAAAAGGGGGGGGGGACCTATTTGAACATCGCACAATTTTTCATTCATCACCCACAAACATTTGTAAGTTTTACAATGTAACTACAACAATTCGTACTTACCAAATCGTCCCAGGGAGCGTTTTGGTGCATATTTGTGAGAGCGCTTTTTTGCAATGTAATCAAGCTACTGGAATAAAGTAAACAAATGGCAATATAATCAAAAGCTGGCGTCGTTAGCGTTAGCTAAAATGCTAACAGGTTTACGAGTGTCTGTGTTGGTGTTATTAACTTATTATTTTTGTATTGTTTCACAAATTGCTCAGTAAATTCACCAAAACGTCACCGTGGAGTAATTGAGTCTGTTTTGCTGATTGGAAAGCTAGCTTCTGTTTTGTTTGATCAGCCATTTTACTGCCGTGTTCCAGACACCGTTTAGAAAACATTTTTCTTTATAACATTTAGTGGGTGGGGCTTATACACTCTATAGTCTGCAAAACACAGTAAGGAGAAAAAGCTGTACCAATAATAATAATACAATTTTTCACCACTAAGGTTTGATATGTAACGTCTGTTTGTAGCATTTGAAAAACAAATATCTAAATATCCCGCGCATAATTAGATTTACAAATTTTGAACACAATTTAAAAAAATGTTTTATTACTTTGCGTATTTTTTCTCTTTTTTCTGATATTTTGCGGGTTCACAAAAAAACACAATGACGATGACTTCTGTTTTGTTTGATCAGCCGTTTTACTGCCCTGTTAAAAACACCGTTTGTAAACAATTAAGGTATGTAAATAAACACTTACTGAATATTTCTTTGTCAATAACTAATTTCAAAACTTATATATCTGTGACTTATAGTCAGGTGCGTCTTATATATGGAAAAAACATTTTTCTTATAACATTTAGTGGGTGGGGCTTATACACTCTATAGTCTGCAAAACACAGTAAGGAGAAAAAACTGTACCAATAATAGTAATACAATTTTTTACGCATAACTTACAGCTACCACTAAAGTTTGATATGTAACGTCTGTTTGTAGCATTTGAAAAACAAATATCTAAATATCCCGCGCATAATTAGATTTACAAATTTTGTACACAATTTAAAAAAATGTTTTATTACTTTGCGTATTTTTTCTCTTTTTTCTGATATTTTGCGGGCTCACAAAAAACACAATGACTTCTGTTTTGTTTGATCAACCATTTTACTGCCCTGTTAAAAACACAGTTTGGAAACAATTAAGGTATGTAAATAAACACTTACTGAATATTTCTTTGTCAATAACTAATTTCAAAACTTATATATCTGTGACTTATAGTCAGGTGCGTCTTATATATGGAAAAAACATTTTTCTTATAACATTTAGTGGGTGGGGCTTATACACTCTATAGTCTGCAAAACACAGTAAGGAGAAAAAGCTGTACCAATAATAATAATACAATTCTTCACGTATAACTTACAGCCACCACTAAGGTTTGATATGTAACGTCTGTTTGTAGCATTTAAAAAACAAATATCTAAATACCCCGCGCATAATTAGATTTACAAATTTTGTACACATTTAAAAAAAAATGTTTTATTACTTTGCGTATTTTTTCTCTTTTTTCTGATATTTTGCGGGTTCACAAAAAACACAATGACGATGACTTCTGTTTTGTTTGATCAGCCGTTTTACTGTCCTGTCAAAAACCCAGTTTGGAAACAATTAAGGTATGTAAATAAACACTTACTGAATATTTCTTTGTCAATAACCAATTTCAAAACTTATATATCTGTGACTTATAGTCAGGTGCGTCTTATATATGGAAAAAACATTTTTCTTATAACATTTAGTGGGTGGGGCTTATACACTCTATAGTCTGCAAAACACAGTAAGGAGAAAAAACTGTACCAATAATAGCAATACAATTTTTTACGCATAACTTACAGCTACCACTAAGGTTTGATTTGTAACGTCTGTTTGTAGCATTTAAAAAACAAATATCTAAATATCCCGCGCATAATTAGATTTACACATTTTGTACACAATAAAAAAAAAAAATCGTAATACTTTGCGTATTTTTGCTCTTTTTTCTAACATTTTGCGGGCTAACAAAAGACACAATGACAATGACTTCTGTTTTGTTTGGTCAACCGTTTTACTGCCGTGTCCCAGACACCGTTTGGAAACAATTAAGGTGTGTAAATAAATATTTACAGAATATTTCTGTGTAAATAACACATTTCACAACGTATACATCTGCGGCTTATAGTCAGGTGCGACTTATATATGGGAAAATATTGTATTTCTCCGAAAATGTAGTGGGTGGGGCTTATATTTTGTCGTCTGGAAAATACGGTAGTGAGAAAAAGCTGACATTTTGATACCAATAATAATAACACCATTTTCCACTTATAATTTACAGCTCAAACTAAGGTTTGATATGTAACGTCTATTTGTAGCATTTGAAAAATAAATTAAAAAATAATCTAGCGCATACAAATTTTGTACACAATTATTATAATTTTTTTCTTATTAAATAGCGTTTTGTTTTTTTTCTGAAATTTTGCGGGCCAACAAAAACACAATGACGATGACTTCTGTTTTATTTAATTAGCCGTTTTACTGCCGTGTTACAGACAACATTTTTTTTCTTATTACATTGCGTATTTTTGCTCTTTTTTCTGACATTTTTACCAATTTTTTTTTTACCACAAGTTGCAGGCTAACAAAACTGGAGCTGCGGGCCACAATTGGCCCTTGGGCCGCACTTTGGAAACAGCAGTGTTTTCTTTTTCTTTTTAATACATTGCGGATGTAATAAGTTGTGATTGAAGTTGTCTTTAGATGCAAACATAGATGCAGAGGCCACCCATGCGTCTCCACCTGGCGTCTAATGGCGCTCACTTTCAAAGGCTTCAGTGCAAGTCTCAACAACACCCGATGAGAGGCCTTAAGCCCGGGTCGTGGTTTACATCCGTGCTGCACCGCGTTTTTGGGGTCAGGGAGGAGAGCGCCCGCCACTTCAGCTAATGCTCCAATTATGCCTGCCGCGTCCAGACCGCCGCGGCCAAAATAGAAACGCAGAACGCCCGCGTGGGATGTTTAGGATGTTGTCGCTTCGCCCGCCGCCAACCGGGGGGGAAGGCGAGTCGAAGTCCGAGTCCAAGCCAGGGAACTATCGCTTACACGTCCAACACTCGGCCTCTGTTTCTCGCCAACGTTCCCACCACCCGAGACGCCGTTTCCTGTCTCTAATCCGTCCCAAGCATTTCTCTTATCTTGGCCAACGCTATGAAACTGACCCCCTCCTTCATTTGGACCCTCAAACCCACATAGATATTACACTGTAAGCCGCGGGTGTCCAAAGTGCGGCCCGGGGGTGTTTTGTTAGCCCGCAACTTGTAAAAATGTAAGTAAAAAGAGCAAAAATACGCAATGTAATAAGAAATACAAATTGTACAAATTGTGTACAAAATGTGTAAATGTAAGTATACGCGGGATATTTCGATATTTCATATATATTTATATATATATATATATATATATATATATATATATATATATATATATATATATATATATATATATATATATATATATATATATATATATATATATACTATCCATCTATTCATTTTCTACCGCTTATTCCCTTTGGGGTCGCGGGTATATATATACTATAAATATATATATATATATATATATATATAAATATACTATCCATCTATTCATTTTCTACCGCTTATTCCCTTTGGGGTCGCGGGTATATATATACTATAAATATATATATACTACATATACACTATATATATATATATATATATATATATATATATATATATATATATATATATATATATATATATATATATATATATATATATATATATATATGTATATACTATAATTATATATATATATATGTATATACTATAAATATATATATATATATATATATATATATATATATATATATATATATATATATATATATATATATATATATAAATATACTATCCATCTATTCATTTTCTACCGCTTATTCCCTTTGGGGTCGCGGGTATATATATACTATAAATATATATATACTACATATACACTATATATATATATATATATATATATATATATATATATATATATATATATATATATATATATATATATATATATATATATATATATATATATATATATATATATATATATATATATATATATGTATATACTATAATTATATATATATATATGTATATACTATAAATATATATATATATATATATATATATATATATATATATAAATATACTATCCATCTATTCATTTTCTACCGCTTATTCCCTTTGGGGTCGCGGGTATATATATACTATAAATATATATATACTACATATACACTATATATATATATATATATATATATATATATATATATATATATATATATATATATATATATATATATATATATATATATGTATATACTATAATTATATATATATATATGTATATACTATAAATATATATATATATATATATATATATATATATATATATATATATATATATATATATATATATATATATATATATATAAATATACTATCCATCTATTCATTTTCTACCGCTTATTCCCTTTGGGGTCGCGGGTATATATATACTATAAATATATATATACTACATATACACTATATATATATATATATATATATATATATATATATATATATATATATATATATATATATATATATATATATATATATGTATATACTATAATTATATATATATATATGTATATACTATAAATATATATATATATATATATATATATATATATATATATATATATATATATATATAATTGAGTAATTGTTTTATTATTATTGGTATCCAAATTTCAGCTTTTTCTCATTCCTCATTCTCATCATATTATTTTTAATTATAATGTAATTAAATATATGTATATATATATATATATATATATATATATATATATATATATATATATATATATATATATATATATATATATATATATATATATATATATATATGTATATATATATATATATATATATATATATATTTATATATATATATATATACTATCCATCCATCCATTTTCTACCGCTTATTCCTTTTGGGGTCGCGGGTATATATATACTATAAATATATATATACTATATATACTATATATATTTATGTATATACTATAAATATATATATATATATATATATATATATATATATATATATATATATATATATATATATATATATATATATATATATATATATATATAATTGAGTAATTGTTTTATTATTATTGGTATCCAAATTTCAGCTTTTTCTCATTTCTCATTCCCATCATATTGTTTTTAATTATAATGTAATTAAATATATATATATATATATATATATATATATATATATATATATATGTATATACTATCCTTCCATCCATTTTCTACCGCTTATTCCCTTTGGGGTCGCGGGTATATATATAGTATAAATATATATATACTATATATACTATATATATATATATGTATATACTATATATATATATATATATATATATATATATATATATATATATAATTGAGTAATTGTTTTATTATTATTGGTATCCAAATTTCAGCTTTTTCTCATTTCTCATCCTCATCATATTGTTTTTAATTATAATGTATTTAAATAATGATTTAATATAATTTTTAACTATACTTGTTTTCAAATATAATATATATATATATATATATATATATATATATATATATATATATATATATATATATATATATATATATATATATATATATATATATACATATATATATATATATATATATATACATAAATATATATATATATATATATATATATATATATACATATATATATATATATATATACTATAAATATATATAAATATATGTATATATATATATATATATATATACAATATCGAAATATATATATATATATATATATATATATATATAAAATATCGAAATATATATATATCCATCCATCCATCCATCCATTTTCTACCGCTTATTCCCTTTGGGGTCGCGGGGGGCGCTGGAGCCTATCTTAGCTACAATCGGGCGGAAGGCGGGGTACACCCTGGACAAGTCGCCACCTCATCGCAGGGCTATATATATATATATATATATATATATATATATATATATATATATATATATATATATATATATATATATATATATATATATATATATATATATATATATATATATAATTGAGTAATTGTTTCATTATTATTGGTATCCAAATTTCAGCTTTTTCTCATTTCTCATTCTCATCATATTGTTTTTAATTATAATGTAATTAAATAATGATTTAATATAATTTTTAATTACACTTGTTTTTAATTATACTTGTTTTCAAAATGCGGCACAGGTGCCATCTGTGGTCCCTAACTCCTTTGTCATCGGTCCTTAAGCACATTACATAAAACAAAAACCTCATTTGCACCCCTGGTGGTGAAATACATCAAAATGAGGGTGGTCCCAAAAAAGGAGGGATTTTTCAAATTGACTGTGTGTCACTTTTAAAATATGGTCAACATATGAAATAACAAGTGTGTGTAAGAAATTGAAATGCGACCCCTTTGGCCAAAATGTACTTAAAAAAAATTATATATATATATATATATATATATATATGTATATATATATATATATATATATATATATATATATATATATATATATATATATATATATATATATATATATATGTGTGTGTGTGTTATTTTCAGATTTTAACCATTTTTACATCAGCTATGTTGCAAAACTGACAGGGTTCTTGCTAAATCCCCAGCTATCTCAGACATTTAATGTGGACAATGTTCAAAATCTGTAGAAATATTGCTTAATATGAATGAAAAAACAACAACAACAACTAACAAACAAAAACAAAATAAATAAATAAATTAATAAATGAATACAAAATTAATAAATAAATCTAAATTAAATTAAAAAAGTCTGAAAATGTAAATATCTGTAAAAAAACAAACAAACAAAAACACTTCAACACAATTGGAGGTTCTCAGTAAGAATCGCAGTTAAAATAAATGAAAAAATAAATACAAATAATAATAATAATAAAAAAATAAAATAAAAAATAAATTTAATTTAATAAAAAATACAAAGTTTGAAAATGTAAATATATCTGTAAAAAAATAATTAAAAAAATACTTCAACACAGACGGAGGTTTTTAGTGGGAATCTTGCTTGATATAAATGAATTTTAAAAAATACAAATACAATGAAATAAATACAAATAAAAACATAACTAAAAAAATAATTATTACAAATAAATACAAATACAATTAAAAAGCCTGAAAATGTAACTATCTGTAAAATAAACAAACAAAAAAAAACATTTCAACACAGACGGAGGTTCTCAGTAGAAATATTGCTTGATATAAATGAATAAAAGAAATAAAAAAAATAAAACAAAGAAAGAAAAATAAATAAGAAAAAAATAGTAATAAAAAATAAATACAAATTAAATTAAAAAGTCTGAAAATGTAATTATCTGTAAAAAGAAAAAACAAACAAAAAACAACAACACTTCACCACAGACGGAGGTTCGCATTTGGAGTCTTGCTTGATATAAATGAAAACAATAAAATAAATTACATATAAATGAATAGTACAAAAATAATAATAAAAAAATATAATAAAAAATACATTTAATTTAATAGAAAATACAAAGTTTGAAAATGTAAATATCTGTAAAAAAAATAATAAAAAAAATACTTCAACACAGACGAAGGTTTTCAGTGAAAATCTTGCTTGATATAAATGAATTTAAAAAAATACAAATACAATAAAATAAATACAAATAAAAAAAAATAAAAAAATAACAATTACAAATAAATACAAATAAAATTAAAAAGCCTGAAAATTTAACTATCTGTAAAATAAACAAACAAACAAAAAAACATTTCAACACAGACGGAGGTTCTCAGTAGGAATATTGCTTGATATAAATGAAGAAAAAAATTCAAAAAAATAAAATAAAGAAAGAAAAATAAATAATAAAAAATAGTAATAAAAAATAAATACAAATTAAATTAAAAAGTCTGAAAATGTAATTATCTGTAAAAAGAAAAACCAAACAAAAAACAACAACACTTCAACACAGACGGAGGTTCGCATTTGGAGTCTTGCTTGATATAAATGAAAACAATAAAATAAATTACAAATAAATGAATAGTACAAAAATAATAATACAAATATATAATAAAAAATACATTTAATTTAATAAAAAATACAAAGTTTGAAAATGTAAATATCTGTAAAAAAAATAATAAAAAAAATACTTCAACACAGACGGAGGTTTTCAGTGAAAATCTTGCTTGATATAAATGAATTAAAAAAAATACAAATACAATAAAATAAATACAAATTAAAAAAAATAAATAAATAACAATTACAAATAAATACAAATAAAATTAAAAAGCCTGAAAATTTAACTATCTGTAAAATAAACAAACAAACAAAAAAACATTTCAACACAGACGGAGGTTCTCAGTAGGAATATTGCTTGATATAAATGAATAAAAAAATAAAATAAATAAAATAAATAAAGAAAAACAAATAATAAAAAAATAGTAATAAAAAATAAATACAAATTAAATTAAAAAGTCTGAAAATGTAATTATCTGTAAAAAGAAAAACCAAACAAAAAACAACAACACTTCAACACAGTCTTGCTTGATATAAATGAAAACAATAAAATAAATTACAAATAAATAAATAGTACAAAAATAATAATAATAAACAAATAAATAAAAACACTAAATAAAACAAAACAAAAAACACTTCAACACAGGTTCTAAGTGGAAGAGAATATACAAGCTGTGAAGGTATAAAGCCAACGTTGTGACATTCTTCAGCTGGTGGACCGGAGCCTGGGGGTCTTGCAGCCGCTCGTGTGGAGGAGGCCAGCAGAGCAGAAGTCTGCGCTGCATGAGGAAGGTGACCTACCAAAGAGAGGAGGGGGCCGCTCACTCCCTCTGCCCCGTCATCTCACCTGCTCAGGTGCAGCCCTGCAACACCATGGCCTGCCCGCCGGACTGGAACACTGGATCTTGGTCTCAGGTACTTTTCTCCTCCAAACACATTATTATTATTAGGGCCCGCATGTCCCATTGCATAAGGACTCCCAAAGGGAGTCCTTATGCAATGGGACATAAGGACCTATTGAATTTGTAAGGTTTTATTATTATTATACCGGCCGCCTCTTTGAGCACTAATTTGACCCACTTAACATGCTTCAAAACTCACCATATTTGACCCACACATCAGGACCTGCGAAAATTGTCTTTTAATGAAAAAACCGAACCCCAAAACTCAAAATTGCGCTCTAGCACCCCCTAGGGAAAAAAAAACTAGACTGCCTGTAACTCCCACTAGGAAGGTCGGAAAGACATGAAACAAAATTCTCTGTGTAGGTCTGACTTAGACCTAGATTTCATAATTGTACATCCTTGGGCAGAAATCAACAGGAAGTTGGCAATTCCCCCTTCAAGACAAAAAAGTACTAAAAACAGTCACTTTTGCCTCTTTGAGCTGTAATTTGACCCCCTTAACACGCTTCAAAACTCACCGAACTGAACACACACGTCAGGACTGGCAAAAATTGCGATCTAATAAAAAAACCTAACCCCAAATCTCAAAAATTGCAGCGCAATTTTTGAATAAAACGCTGAAAAAACTGCTCCTCGGAAGAAAAAAATGACAAAACTGCCTGTAACTCCCACTGGGAAGGTCGGAGAGACATGAAACAAAAACCTCTATGTAGGTCTCACTTACAGGAAGTTTGCTATTCCCCCTTCAAAACAATTTTTTTGTAAAAACCGGTCACCTTCCTTTAAAAACTATCTCCTCTGAGCGCGTTTGTCGTTTCGGCTTCAAACTAACACAGGAGAGAGATTGAACTCTTGTGTATAAAAGTACAGAACAGCGTTTTTCTAACTGCTCCGGTTTTGATTTTATGACCCTTCAACGAACCGCTGCGCTGATGCTGCTGCGCTGCTGTTTTTTTTAAGATGGCTGCTTAAAAACCAGCGTGCCTACACAATGCAGACAAGGTAGGTACAGTAGACAAAAGTATTGGGACACTTATGACTACCACCGGACAAAAGTATTGGGACACTTATGACTACCACCGGACAAAAGTATTGGGACGCTTAGTACGAAAACTGGATTAAAGTATTGGGACACTTACTCTGGACAAAAGTATTGGGACACTTAGGACTACAACTTGACAAAAGTATTGGGACACTTAGGACTACCACTGAACAAAAGTATTGGGACACTTCGGACTAAAAGTAGACAAAAGTATTGGGACACTTAGGACTACCACTGGACACAAGTTTTGGGACACTTACACTGGACAAAAGTATTGGGACACTTAGGACTACAACTTGACAAAAGTATTGGGACACTTAGGACTACCACTGGACAAAAGTCTTGGGACACTTACACTGGACAAAAGTATTGGGACACTTACGCCTAAACTTGACAAAAGTATTGGGACACTTAGGACTACAACTGGACAAAAGTATTGGGACACTTCGGACTACCACTTAACAAAAGTATTGGGACACTTAGGACTAAAACTGGACAAAAGTATTGGGACACTTAAGACTACCACTGGAAAAAAGTATTGGGACACCTACACTGGACAAATGTATTGGGACACTTAGGACTACAACTTGACAAAAGTATTGGGACACGTACTACTAAAACTGGACAAAAGTATTGGGACACTTAGGACTAACACCTGCCAAATACGCGGTCCCGACCAACGCTGCTTGCAGCTTTAATTATTATTATTATTGGCCCACTTATTTTTAATTGTTCAAATTCAATCATACACTGCATGACTTTAATGGAAGTTATTTGCAGCTAAATGTAGTTTTAATAACAGATTTTAAATAATGTGACATATTTTGACATACATGCAGATAAAGTAGTTGCAACATTTTAAGCTAAAGTTAAAAAAACAGTTGGTTTAATCGAAGACTTCAAAATAAAAGGACTTTAGACGGACACACGCTTTTATTCTCAGTGCTCTGCCGCCATCTGGTGGACATGTCAGAAACTGACAGATCCAAAAAGTAGACGCACGTAGACAAAATTTTTTTACCTGTTAACTTTTTCCAGTAGAAAATTAAATATATTTTAGATAGATATAAATCATAATAAAATAACAGTAAATGTAGTAACAATGATGTGACTAATGATAATTATGTTAAAAAATAAAAAGTAGTTACTTTTATAGCATTTTTCTATTTTCAACATACTCAAAGTGCTTTATACATTTTTTTAATAAATCAATTAAATATAATAACTTACGAGGAATGGTCGTTTCATTTATATACATTTTATGTTATAGATATTGCATAATTCAATAATATTTATGTATTAAATGAGATTAACATCAAAATAAAATAATAGCGAAATATAGCAATATTGACACTACTATATAATACATTTGCTTTTAAAAAAATAATTAGGACAATCTCAGTAAATATGTTTACTGTATCTATTCATTTTAATACGGTAATCAGCCAAATATAAACAATTAATAATACCAATAATGTTTTTATTTGCTTTTTAAAAATAAAAATACAAATATTTTTTGTTTTTTTTGTTGATTATTTAGTTGTTTCTGATTTTTTTTTTTTTACAACATTATTCCAATATAGTATTAGTATAGTACTGCGATACTGTTGAATCATATTCGGTACTATACCGCCTCTAAAAAGTACCGGTTAGCCACCCCTCCCCTGTCGTCGTCACGTCGTGTCGTCGCTGGTTTTACGAGAAGAGGAGCATGTTCGGCAGCGCACACACACAGAGTACTTACAAGCAGACACAGTGTGGAGACAGAAAAGGGAGAACGGACGCAATTTAGTTTGAAAAGTAAAGATAAAGGTGAAGTTATAACACTGAAACACCCTCAGGAAGAGGTGCTTTAAGACATGGCTAGCTAGCTAGAGGCTAACGTCCATCCATAGTGTTTTAGCTACTTCTAAATCACTTTGTCTCCATGGCGACAAATAAAGTATGTTTCTTCCAAGTATCATTATCACTGCAGGACGAGGAATAGCTAAACATGCTTCTCTACACACTGTAGCTCACCGGTGTCACAATGTAATAATGGTGGATCTACACCTGACATCCACTGTAATGATACCAAGTACAGTAGCGTATCTAGTCGATACTACTATAATTACGTTGATATTTTTTGGCATCAAAACATCTTCTTTTGTTTAAAAAAAATCATATTATGTTTATAAAGTCACGTTCAAGGACTTTGAATATGACCAATGTATGATCCTGTAAATACTTGGTATCGGATCGATACCTAAATGTGTGGTATCATCCAAAACTAATGTCAAGTATCAAAGAAGAGAAGAATAAGTGATTATTACATTTGAACAGAAGTGTAGATAGAACATGTTGAAAAAGAAAATAAGCAGATATTAACAGTGTATTAGTGCCCAAGACATGGGTAACTTACACATCTGTGAAGGCACCATTAATGCTGAAAGGTACATACAGCTTTTGGAGCAACATATGTTGCCATCCAAGCAACATGACCATGGTCGCCCCTGCTTATTTCAGCAAGACAATGCCAAGCCACGTGTTACAACAGCGTGGCTTTGTAGTAAAAGAGTGAACTGAAGCTCTGACCCTCTGTCCTAGTGCTCCAAGACGTGCGGCCGCGGACTCAGGAAGCGTGGCGTGTTCTGCCAGGGCGGCGACCCCGGGGCCGGCAGGGCGGCGGTGGTGCCGGACAGCATGTGCAGGCAGCACCAGCGGCCCAAAGCCCAGGAGACCTGCGTGCTGCGCCGCTGCCCCAAGAACGAGCGGCTCCAGTGGCTTCCTGCTTCCTGGGGAGAGGTGAGCACTTCCTGTTAACTATTTTTTGGTCAAAAAATAAACACCACAATTTTTCGGACGCTGTCTGTAACAGGGCAGTAAAACGGCTTATTAAACAAAATCAATCAATCAATCAATCTTTATTTATATAGCCCTAAATCACAAGTGTCTCAAAGGGCTGCACAAGCCACAACGACATCCTCGGTACAAAGCCCACATACGGGCAAGGAAAAACTCACCCCAGTGGGACGTCGATGTGAATGACTATGAGAAACCTTGGAGAGGACCGCATATGTGGGTAACCCCCCCCCTCTAGGGGAGACCGAAAGCAATGGATGTCGAGTGGGTCTGACATAATATTGTGAGAGTCCAGTCCATAGTGGATCCAACATAATAGTAAGAGTCCAGTCCATAGTGGGGCCAGCAGGACACCATCCCGAGCGGAGACGGGTCAGCAGCGCAGAGATGTTCCCAGCCGATGCACAGGCGAGCGGTCCACCCCGGGTCCCGACTCTGGACAGCCAGCACTTCATCCATGGCCACCGGACCTGTGCCCCCCCCCCCTCAAGGAAAAGGGGAGCAGAGGAGAAAAGAAAAGAAACGGCAGATCAACTGGTCTAACAGGGGGGCTATTTAAAGGCTAGAGTATACAAATGAGTTTTAAGATGGGACTTAAATGCTTCTACTGAGGTAGCATCTCTAATTGTTACCGGGAGGGCATTCCATAGTACTGGAGCCCCAATAGAAAACGCTCTATAGCCCGCAGACTTTTTTTGGGCTCTGGGAATCACTAATAAGCCGGAGTTCTTTGAACGCAGATTTCTTGCCGGGACATATGGTACAATGCAATCGACAAGATAGGACGGAGCTAGACCGTGTAGTATTTTATACGTAAGTAGTAAAACCTTAAAGTCACTTCTTAAGTGCACAGGAAGCCAGTGCAGGTGAGCCAGTATAGGTATATATATATATGTATATATGTATATAAAGGTATATACAGTATAGGCGTAATATGATCAAACTTTCTTGTTCTTGTCAAAAGTCTAGCAGCCGCATTTTGTACCAACTGTAATTTTTTAATGCTAGACATAGGGAGACCCGAAAATAATACGTTACAGTAGTCGAGACGAGACGTAACGAACGCATGAATAATGATCTCAGCGTCGCTAGTGGATAAAATAGAACGAATTTTAGCGATATTACGGAGATGAAAGAAGGCCGTTTTAGTAACACTCTTAATGTGTGACTCAAACGAGAGAGTTGGGTGGAAGATAATACCCAGATTCTTTACTGATTCGCCTTGTGTAATTGTTTGGTTGTCAAATGTTAAGGTGGTATTATTAAATAAATGTCGGTGTTTAGCAGGACCGATAATCAGCATTTCCGTTTTCTTGGCGTTGAGTTGCAAGAAGTTAGCGGACATCCATTGTTTAATTTCATTAAGACACGCCTCCAGCTGACTACAATCCGGCGTGTTGGTCAGCTTTAGGGGCATGTAGAGTTGGGTGACATCAGCATAGCAATGAAAGCTAACACCGTATTTGCGTATGATGTCGCCTAGCGGCAGCATGTAAATACTAAAGAGTGCAGGGCCAAGAACCGAACCCTGAGGAACTCCGCACGTTACCTTAACATAGTCCGAGGTCACATTATTATGGGAGACGCATTGCATCCTGTCAGTAAGATAAGAGTTAAACCACGACAAAGCTAAGTCTGACATACCAATACGTGTTTTGATACGCTCTAATAAAATATTATGATCGACGTTATCGAAAGCAGCGCTAAGATCAAGAAGCGGCAACATAGATGACGCATCAGAATCCATCGTTAGCAGTAGATCATTAGTCATTTTTGCGAGGGCTGTCTCCGTAGAGTGATTTGCCCTGAAACCGGATTGAAAAGGTTCACAGAGATTGTTAGACACTAAGTGTTCATTTAGCTGCTGTGCGACAATTTTTTCGAGGATTTTCGAAATAAAGGGAAGGTGGGACACCGGTCGGTAGTTTACCATGAGGTCAGGATCAAGGTTAGGTCTTTTGAGCAGAGGATGAATAACCGCTTTCTTGAATGCTAGGGGAACAGTGCCAGAGGAAAGTGATAAGTTTATAATATTTAGCACTGATGGACCTAATAATACAAAAAGCTCCTTGATAAGTTTCCCAGGAAGTGGGTCAAGTAAACATGTTGTTTGTTTTATCCCACTTACACGCTGTAATAGTTCCTCTAATGTTATTTCATCAAAAAGAGAGAGACTATTTTGTATTGCAGTATCCGTCGTAGATACAGTTGTATCTGTGTTCATAGAACCCAGTTGTAGCTGGGATGCGTTGTTTTTAATCTCCTTTCTAATGAGTTCAATTTTCTTATTAAAGAAATTCATAAAGTCATCTGCCGAGTGGGTGGAGCTATTGGGAGGAGTCCCTTGTTGGGTTAGGGATGCTACTGTACTAAACAAAAATTTAGGGTCGTTTTTGTTGAGGCGGATGAGATTTGAGTAATATTTAGCTTTAGCTAAGGTAAGCATGCGTTTATACGACATTAAACTATCACTCCATGCTTGATGGAAAACCTCAAGCTTGGTCGCGCGCCATTTGCGTTCCAACTTTCTACATGAAACAGAAGTCAGCTAAACAGACTCAATAACGCCACGGTGACGTTTTTGGTGAATTCACTGAGGAATTTGCGAAACTGAAACAATTCAAAACGAATGTGATTGTAAGGTAACGATGCTAACGCAGAGCTTGTTAACGTGTTAGCATATTAGCTAATGCTAACGACGCTAGCTTTGTTACATTACGATAGCACGTACGAACATGCATGAAAACACTCCTCCAGACATCACACATGGGATGGTTTAGTAAGTAAGCAATAATTGTTTTAGTTATATTGTAAAACTTACATATGTGTAAAAACGCTATAAAAAGATAGAAGAACGGCAGTCCGCTTGATGAAAAAAAAAAATACGATAATGAAAGGACACCGAAGAAAAATACAATTATTTTTATCAACAACGTCAGCCAAGAAAGATCCACAATTTTTTTAAATTATTTAAAAATGTTTTTAAATGTTTTTAATTTTTTTTTTTTTTTTTTTTTTTTTTTTTTAAATTATTATTATTATTATTATTTTTTTTTAAACAATTTAAAACAATTTAAAACAATTTAAAACAATTTAAAACAATTTAAATTTTTTTAAACAATTTAAACAATTAACATTTTTTTTTAGGGTTAGGGTTATGGTTAGGGTTAGGGTTAGGGTTAGGGTTAGGGTTAGGGTTAAGGTTAGGGTTAGGGTTAGATTTGGGGTTAGGGTTAGGATTAGGGTTAGGGTTAGGCATGAAGAAAAAGAGTTGGTTAGGGTTAGGGTTAGGGTTAGGGCTAGGGTTGGGGGTGGGGTTAGGATTAGGGTTAGGGTCAGGTTTAGGCATAAAGAAAGAGAGTTGGTTAGGGTTAGGGCTAGAGGTTGGGGTGGGGCGATAGAAAAGAGCGAAAAAAAGAATAAGAAGGGTGTGCACGGTCCGTTAGGGTTAGGGTTAGGGTTAAGTTTAGGGTTAGGTTAGGGTTAGGTTTGGGGTTAGGGTTAGGGTTAGGGTTAGGGTTAGTTTTAGAGTTGGGGTTGGGGTTGGGGTTGGTGTTAAGGTTAGGGTTAAGATTAGGGTTAGGGTTAGGCATAAAGAAAAAAGATTTGGTTTGGGTTAGGGCTAGGGTTAGGTTTAGGGTTAGGGTTAGGGTTAGGGTTGGGGTTGGGGTTGAGGTGAGGATTAGGGTTAGGACTAGGATTAGGGTTAGGGTTAGGCATAAAGAAAAAGAGTTGGTGAGGGTTAGGGTTAGGGCTAGGGTTGGGGGTGGGGTAGGATTAGGGTTAGGGTTAGGTTTAGGCATAAAGTAAGAGAGTTGGTTAGGGTTAGGGCTAGTATTGGCGTGGGGCGATTCCTGCTTCCTGGGGAGAGGTGAGCACTTCCTGTTAACTATTTTTTGGTCAAGTTAAAAATAAACACCACAATTTTTCGGACTCATAAATTAGCTGCAACAGACTATAAGCCGCAGATTTATACGGTTTATTTACATACCTTAATTGTTTCCAAACGCTGTCTGTAACAGGGCAGTAAAACGGCTTATCAAACAAAACAGAAGTCAGCTAAACAGACTCAATAACTCCACGGTGACGTTTTTGGCGAATTCACTGGGGAATTTGCGAAACTGAAGCAATACGAAACGAATGTGATTGTAAGGTAACGACGCTAACACAGAGCTTGTTAACGTGTTAGCATATTAGCTAACGCTAACGAGGCTAGCTTTGTTACATTACGATAGCACGTACGAACATGCATGAAAACACTCCTCCAGACATCACACATGGGATGGTTTAGTAAGGAAGCAATAATTGTTTTAGTTATATTGTAAAACTTACATATGTGTAAAAATGCTATGGAAAGCTAGAAGAACGGCACTCCGCTTGATGAAAAAAAAAATACGATAAAGAAAAATAAAATAATTTTTATCAATGCCGTTAGCCGAGAAAAATCCATAAATTTGACGCTCCTTTTTATTAAAAATTTTTTTTTTTTTAAATAAAAAAAAATAAAAATAAAAATAAAAAAAATAAAAAAAAATTAAAAAAAATAAAAAAAATTAAAAAAAAAATAATTTAAAAAAAAAATATTTTTTTTTAATTTAAAAAAATTGAACAATTTTTAAAAAAATTTAAAAAATTAAAAAAATGTTGCAAAAATTCAAAAAAAAATTAAAAAACTTAAAAAAAAAAAAAAATTAAAAAAATGTTTTAAGTTAAAACATGATTTTCAAGGTAAAAAATGATTTTCAAGGTAAAAACAATTTTTCAAGGTAAAATTTCTTTTTCAAGGTTAAAAATGATTTTCAAAGTAAACAAATGATTTTCAAGGTAAAAAAAAAATGTCAAGGTAAAAATTTTTTTTCAAGGTTAAAAATGATTTTCAAGGGTTAGGGTTAGGGTTAAGGTTAGGGTTAGGGTTAGGGTTAGGGTTAGGGTTAGGGTTAAGATTAGGGTTAGGATTAGGGTTAGAGTTAGGCATAAAGAAAAAGTGTTGGTTAGGGTTAGGGTTCGGGTTAGGTTTAAGTTTAGGGTTGGGGGAAGG
>NC_084553.2:5378450-5395950 GCF_033978685.3 Nerophis lumbriciformis
TGTTTTTTTACTGTTTGAAAAAAAAAAATGTTTTACCATTTTTTTAGGGTAAAGAATGTAAAAAAAAAATCCATCCATTACTGAAGATATCATATTAAATAATATACATAAAAATAAATGAATGAGAAGACATCTTGAACTGTTTGAGATAGGTTTAAAAATCATCAAAGTATTTTTGAATACCTTTAAGGCTCCATGCATTATTTTAAGATGTGTAGTGAAGCCTTTTTAATTTTTTTTTTTTTTTTTTTTTTTTTACAAAGCTTCTGTGAAGTTGTGGGCAAGACAATCTATAGCAGGGCTGTCCAAACTCCATGCAGTAAAAGATGGATTGTTTATTTACCGTATTAAAAAAACATGTTTTGCCATTTTTTTTTCTTTAGGGGGAAAAAAGGTAAAAACAAAATCCATCCATTACTGAAAATATCATATTAAATTATATACATACAAGTATATGAATGAGAAGACATATTGAACTTTTTGAGGTAGATTTAACAATCAGCAAAGGTACAGTATTTTGTGAATAATTTTATTGCTCTCGGCATTATTTTAAGATGTGTAGTGAAGCCTTTAAAAAAAATTTTTTAAATTTTTTTAATATTTTTTTTTACAAAGCTTCTGTGAAGTTGTGGGCAAGATGATCTATAGCAGGGCTGTCCAAACTCCATGCAGTAAAAGGTGGATTGTTTATTTACTCTATTAAAAAAAATCAAATTTACCTTTTTTTTTAGGGAAAAAAGGTTAAAAAAAATACATCTGTTACTGAAGATATCATATTAAATAATATACATAAAAATATATGAATGAGAAGACATCTTGAACTGTTTGAGATAGGTTTAAAAATCATCAAAGTATTTTTGAATACCTTTAAGGCTCCATGCATTATTTTAAGATGTGTAGTGAAAAAAATCAAATTTACCTTTTTTTTTAGGGAAAGAAAAGTAAAAACAAAATCCATCCATTACTTAAGATATCATATGAAATTATATACATAAAAGTATATGAATGAGAAGACATATTGAACTTTTTGAGGTAGGTTTAACAATCAGCAAAGGTACAGTACTTTTTGAGTAATTTTAATGCTCTCGGCATTATTTTAAGATGTGTAGTGAAGCCTTTTAAAAAAAAATTTTTATTTTTTTAAATTTTGTTTTACAAAGCTTCTGTGAAGTTGTGGGCAAGACAATCTATAGCAGGGCTGTCCAAACTCCATGCAGTAAAAGATGGATTGTTTATTTACCGTATTAAAAAAACATGTTTTGCCATTTTTTTTTTTAGGGGAAAAAAGGTAAAAAACAAAATCCATCCATTACTGAAGATATCATATTAAATTATATACATAAAAGTATATGAATGAGAAGACATATTGAACTTTTTGAGGTAGGTTTAACAACAATAACTTTTTTGAATAATTTTAATGCTCTCGGCATTATTTTAAGATGTGTAGTGAAGCCTTTTTTTTTCTTTCTTTTTTTTTATTACAAAGCTTCTGTGAAGTTGTGGGCAAGATGATCTATAGCAGGGCTGTCCAAACTCCATGCAGTAAAAGATGGATTGTTTATTTACTCAATTAAAAAAAAAATCAAATTTACCATTTTTTTTAGGGAAAAAACGTAAAAAAAAAATCCATCCATTACTGAAGATATCATATTAAATTAAATATATATAAATATATGAATGAGAAGACATTTTTTAAATAGGTTTAAAAATCAGCAAAATATTTTTGAATACTTTTAAAGCTCCGTGCATTATTTTAAGATGTGTAGTGAAGCCTTTTTTTTTTTTTTTTTTTTTACAAAGCTTCTGTAAAGTTGTGGGCAACACAATCTATACCATGGCTGTCCAAACTGTGTTAAAAAAAATGTTTTACCATTTTTTTAGGGTAAAGAAAGTAAAAAAAAAATCCATCCATTACTGAAGATATCATATTAAATAATATACATAAAAATATATGAATGAGAAGACATCTTGAACTGTTTGAGATAGGTTTAAAAATCATCAAAGTATTTTTGAGTACCTGTAAGGCTCCATGCATTATTTTAAGATGTGTAGTGAAGCCTTTTTTTTTTAATTTATTATTTTTTTTTTTTTTACAAAGCTTCTGTGAAGTTGTGGGCAAGACAATCTATAGCAGGGCTGTCCAAACTCCACGCAGTAAAAGATGGATTGTTTATTTACCGTATTAAAAAAAACATGTTTTGCCATTTTTTTTTTTTTAGGGGAAAAAAGGTAAAAACAAAATCCATCCATCACTGAAGATATCATATTAAATGATATACATAAAAGTATATGAATGAGAAGACATATTGAACTTTTTGAGGTAGGTTTAACAATCAGCAAAGGTACAGTATTTTTTGAATAATTTTAATGCTCTCGGCATTATTTTAAGATGTGTAGTGAAGCTTTAAAAAAAAAAAAAAAAAAAAAAAAAAAATTTTTTACAAAGCTTCTGTGAAGTTGTGGGCAAGATGATCTATAGCAGGGCTGTCCAAACTCCATGCAGTAAAAGGTGGATTGTTTATTTACTCTATTAAAAAAAATCAAATTTACCAATTTTTTAGGGGGAAAAGGTTAAAAAAAAAATACATCTGTTACTGAAGATATCATATTAAATAATATACATAAAAATATATGAATGAGAAGACATCTTGAACTGTTTGAGATAGGTTTAAAAATCATCAAAGTATTTTTGAATACCTTTAAGGCTCCATGCATTATTTTAAGATGTGTAGTGAAGCCTTTTTTTTTTTTAATTTTTATTTTATTTAATTTTTTTACAAAGCTTCTGTGAAGTTGTGGGCAAGACGATCTATAGCAGGGCTGTCCAAACTCCATGCAGTAAAAGATGGATTGTTTTTTTACCGTATTAAAAAAACATGTTTTGCCATTTTTTTTTTTAGGGGAAAAAAGGTAAAAACAAAATCCATCCATTACTGAAGATATCATATTAAATTATATACATAAAAGTATATGAATGAGAAGACATATTGAACTTTTTGAGGTAGGTTTAACAATCAGCAAATGTACAGTATTTTTTGAATAATTTTAATACTGTCTGCATTATTTTAAGATGTGTAGTGAAGCCTTTTTAAAAAAAATTTTAAAAAAAATTTAAACTTTTTTTTACAAAGTTTCTGTGAAGTTGTGGGCAAGATGATCTATAGCAGGGCTGTCCAAACTCCATGCAGTAAAAGGTGGATTGTTTATTTACTCTATTAAAAAAAATCAAATTTACCATTTTTTTTAGGGAAAAAAAGTAAAAAAAAAATCCATCCATTACTCAAGATATCATATTAAATTATATACATAAAAGTATATGAATGAGAAGACATATTGAACTTTTTGAGGTAGGTTTAACAATCAGCAAATGTACAGTATTTTTTGAATAATTTTAATGCTGTCTGCATTATTTTAAGATGTGTAGTGAAGCCTTTTTAAAAAAAAAATTTAAAAAAATTTAAACTTTTTTTTACAAAGTTTCTGTGAAGTTGTGGGCAAGATGATCTATAGCAGGGCTGTCCAAACTCCATGCAGTAAAAGGTGGATTGTTTATTTACTCTATTAAAAAAAATCAAATTTACCATTTTTTTTAGGGAAAAAAAGTAAAAAAAAAATCCATCCATTACTCAAGATATCATATTAAATTAAATGTATATAAATATATGAATGAGAAGACATAATGCACTTTTTAAGATCGGTTTAAAAATCAGCAAAGTATTTTTGAATACTTTTAAGGCTCCATGCATTATTTTAAGATGTGTAGTGAAGCCTTATTATTATTATTTTTTTTTTTTGTACAAAGCTTCTGTAAAGTTGTGGGCAAGACAATCTATAGCAGGGCTGTCCAAACTGTGTTAAAGAAAATGTTTTTTTACTGTATGAAAAAAAATAAAATAAATATTTTACCATTTTTTTAGGCGAAAAAAAGTAAAAAAAAAAATCCATCCATTACTGAAGATATCATATTAAATAATACACATAAAAGTATATGAATGAGAAGACATATTGAACTTTTGAGGTAGGTTTAACAATCAGCAAAGGTACAGTATTTTTTGAATAATTTTAATGCTCTCGGCATTATTTTAAGATGTGTAGTGAAGCCTTTAAAAAAAATTTTTTAAATTTTTTTAATATTTTTTTTTACAAAGCTTCTGTGAAGTTGTGGGCAAGATGATCTATAGCAGGGCTGTCCAAACTCCATGCAGTAAAAGGTGGATT
Source organism: Nerophis lumbriciformis (assembly GCF_033978685.3). Taxonomy (NCBI): domain Eukaryota; kingdom Metazoa; phylum Chordata; class Actinopteri; order Syngnathiformes; family Syngnathidae; genus Nerophis; species Nerophis lumbriciformis. Next base: position 5,382,669 of record NC_084553.2, read on the forward strand.
GTTTATTTACTCTATTAAAAAAAATCAAATTTACCTTTTTTTTTAGGGAAAAAAGGTTAAAAAAAATACATCTGTTACTGAAGATATCATATTAAATAATATACATAAAAATATATGAATGAGAAGACATCTTGAACTGTTTGAGATAGGTTTAAAAATCATCAAAGTAGTTTTGAATACCTTTAAGGCTCCATGCATTATTTTAAGATGTGTAGTGAAGCCTTTTTAATTTTTTTTTTTTTTTTTTTTTTTTTTTTTTACAAAGCTTCTGTGAAGTTGTGGGCAAGACAATCTATAGCAGGGCTGTCCAAACTCCATGCAGGAAAAGATGGATTGTTTATTTACCGAATTAAAAAAACATGTTTTGCCATTTTTTTTTTTAGGGAAAGAAAAGTAAAAACAAAATCCATCCATTACTTAAGATATCATATGAAATTATATACATAAAAGTATATGAATGAGAAGACATATTGAACTTTTTGAGGTAGGTTTAACAATCAGCAAAGGTACAGTATTTTTTGAATAATTTTAATGCTCTCGGCATTATTTTAAGATGTGTAGTGAAGCCTTTTTAAAAAAAAATGTTTATTTTTTTAAATTTTGTTTTACAAAGCTTCTGTGAAGTTGTGGGCAAGATGATCTATAGCAGGGCTGTCCAAACTCCATGCAGTAAAAGGTGGATTGTTTATTTACTCTATTAAAAAAATCAAATTTACCATTTTTTTTAGGGAAAAAAGGTTAAAAAAATACATCTGTTACTGAAGATATCATATTAAATAATATACATAAAAATATATGAATGAGAAGACATCTTGAACTGTTTGAGATAGGTTTAAAAATCATCAAAGTATTTTTGAAGACCTTTAAGGCTCCATGCATTATTTTAAGATGTGTAGTGAAGCCTTTTTTTTTTTTTTTTTTTTTTTTTTTTTTTTACAAAGCTTCTGTGAAGTTGAGGGCAAGACAATCTATAGCAGGGCTGTCCAAACTCCATGCAGTAAAAGATGGATTGTTTATTTACCGTATTAAAAAAAACATGTTTTGCCATTTTTTTTTTTTTAGGGGAAAAAAGGTAAAAACAAAATCCATCCATTACTGAAGATATCATATTAAATTATATACATAAAAGTATATGAATGAGAAGACATCTTGAACTGTTTGGGATAGGTTTAAAAATCATCAAAGTATTTTTGAATACCTTTAAGGCTCCATGCATTATTTTAAGATGTGTAGTGAAGCATTTTTTTAATTTTTTTTTTATTTTTTTTTACAAAGCTTCTGTGAAGTTGTGGGCAAGACAATCTATAGCAGGGCTGTCCAAACTCCATGCAGTAAAAGATGGATTTTTTATTTACCGTATTAAAAAAACAAGTTTGCCATTTTTTTTTTTTTTAGGGGAAAAAAGGTAAAAACAAAATCCATCCATTACTGAAGATATCATATTAAATTATATACATAAAAGTATATGAATGAGAAGACATATTGAACTTTTTGAGGTAGGTTTAACAATCAGCAAAGGTACAGTATTTTTTGAATAATTTTAATGCTCTCGGCATTATTTTAAGATGTGTAGTGAAGCCTTTAAAAAAATATATATATATATACATATATATATATATATTTTTTTACAAAGCTTCTGTGAAGTTGTGGGCAAGATGATCTATAGCAGGGCTGTCCAAACTTCATGCAGTAAAAGGTGGATTGTTTATTTACTCTATTAAAAAAAATCAAATTTACCATTTTTTTTAGGGAAAAAAGGTAAAAAAAAAAATCCATCCATTACTGAAGATATCATATTAAATTAAATACATAAAAATATATGAATGAGAAGACATCTTGAACTGTTTGAGATAGGTTTAAAAATCATCAAAGTATTTTTGAAGACCTTTAAGGCTCCATGCATTATTTTAAGATGTGTAGTGAAGCCTTTTTTAATTATTTTTTTTTTTATTTTTTATTTTTTTACAAACCTTCTGTGAAGTGGTGGGCAAGACAATCTATAGCAGGGCTGTCCAAACTCCATGCAATAAAAGATGGATTGTTTATTTACCGTATTAAAAAAACATGTTTTGCCATTTTTTTTTTTTAGGGGAAAAAAGGTAAAAACAAAATCCATTCATTACTGAAGATATCATATTAAATTGTATACATAAAAGTATATGAATGGGAAGACATATTGAACTTTTTGAGGTAGGTTTAACAATCAGCAAAGGTACAGTATTTTTTGAATAATTTTAATGCTCTCGGCATTATTTTAAGATGTGTAGTGAAGCCTTTTAAAAAAAATTTTTTTTTTTTTTTTTTTTACAAAGCTTCTGTGAAGTTGTGGGCAAGATGATCTATAGCAGGGCTGTCCAAACTCCATGCAGTAAAAGGTGGAATGTTTATTTACTCTATTAAAAAAATCAAATTTACCATTTTCTTTAGGGAAAAAAGGTAAAAAAAAAATCCATCCATTACTGAAGATATCATATTAAATTAAATACATAAAAATATATGAATGAGAAGACATCTTGAACTGTTTGGGATAGGTTTAAAAATCATCAAAGTATTTTTGAATACCTTTAAGGCTCCATGCATTATTTTAAGATGTGTAGTGAAGCCTTTATTTATTTATTTATTTATTTATTTTATTTTTTTTACAAAGCTTCTGTGAAGTTGTGGGCAAGACAATCTATAGCAGGGCTGTCCAAACTCCATGCAGTAAAAGATGGATTGTTTATGTACCGTATTAAAAAAACATGTTTTGCCATTTTTTTTTTTTTAGGGGAAAAAAGGTAAAAACAAAATCCATCCATTACTGAATATATCATATTAAATTATATACATAAAAGTATATGAATGAGAAGACATATTGAACTTTTTGAGGTAGGTTTAACAATCAGCAAAGGTACAGTATTTTTTGAATAATTTTAATGCTCTCGGCATTATTTTAAGATGTGTAGTGAAGCCTTTTTAATTTTTTTTTAATTATTATTATTTTTTTTTACAAAGCTTCTGTGAAGTTGTGGGCAAGATGATCTATAGCAGGGCTGTCCAAACTCCATGCAGTAAAAGATGGATTGTTTATTTACCGTATTAAAAAAAACAAGTTTTGCCATTTTTTTTTTTTTAGGGGAAAAAAGGTAAAAACAAAATCCATCCATTACTGAAGATATCATATTAAATTATATACATAAAAGTATATGAATGAGAAGACATATTGAACTTTTTGAGGTAGGTTCAACAATCAGCAAAGGTACAGTATTGTTTGAATAATTGTAATGCTGTCGGCATTATTTTAAGATGTGTAGTGAAGCCTTTAAAATGTTTTATTTTATTTTATATATATTTTTTTTACAAAGCTTCTGTGAAGTTGTGGGCAAGATGATCTATAGCAGGGCTGTCCAAACTCCATGCAGTAAAAGGTGGATTGTTTATTTACTCTATTAAAAAAATCAAATTTACCATTTTTTTTAGGGAAAAAAGGTAAAAAAAAATACATCTGTTACTGAAGATATCATATTAAATAATATACATACAAATATATGAATGAGAAGACATCTTGAACTGTTTGAGATAGGTTTAAAAATCATCAAAGTATTTTTTAATTCCTTTAAGGCTCCATGCATTATTTTAAGATGTGTAGTGAAGCCTTTTTTAAAAATTTGTTTTTAATTTTTTTTACAAAGCTTCTGTGAAGTTGTGGGCAAGACAATCTATAGCAGGGCTGTCCAAACTCCATGCAGTAAAAGATGGATTGTTTATTTACCGTATTAAAAAAACATGTTTTGCCATTTTTTTTTTTTAGGGGAAAAAAGGTAAAAAAAACTAAATCCATCCATTACTGAAGATATCATATTAAATTATATACATAAAAGTATATGAATGAGAATACATATTTAACTTTTTGAGGTAGGTTTAACAATCAGCAAAGGTACAGTATTTTTTGAATAATTTTAATGCTCTCGGCATTATCTTAAGATGTGTAGTGAAGCCTTTTTTAAAAAAAATTGAATTTTTTTTAAACTTTTTTTTACAAAGTTTCTGTGAAGTTGTGGGCAAGATGATCTATAGCAGGGCTGTCCAAACTCCATGCAGTAAAAGGTGGATTCTTTATTTACTCTATTAAAAAAAAAATCAAATTTACCATTTTTTTTAGGGAAAAAAGGTAAAAAAAAATCCATCCATTACTGAAGATATCATATTAAATTAAATATATATAAATATATGAATGAGCAGAAATAATGCACTTTTTAAGATAGGTTTAAAAATCAGCAAAGTATTTTTGAATACTTTTAAGGCTCCATGCATTATTTTAAGATGTGTAGTGAAGCCTTTTTTAATTTTTTTTTTTTTTATTTATTTATTTTTTACAAACCTTCTGTGAAGTGGTGGGCAAGACAATCTATAGCAGGGCTGTCCAAACTCCATGCAATAAAAGATGGATTGTTTATTTACCGTATTAAAAAAACATGTTTTGCCATTTTTTTTTTTTAGGGGAAAAAAGGTAAAAACTAAATCCATTCATTACTGAAGATATCATATTAAATTGTATACATAAAAGTATATGAATGGGAAGACATATTGAACTTTTTGAGGTAGGTTTAACAATCAGCAAAGGTACAGTATTTTTTGAATAATTTTAATGCTCTCGGCATTATTTTAAGATGTGTAGTGAAGCCTTTTTAAAAAAATTTAATTTTTTTTTTTTTTTACAAAGCTTCTGTGAAGTTGTGGGCAAGATGATCTATAGCAGGGCTGTCCAAACTCCATGCAGTAAAAGGTGGATTGTTTATTTACTCTATTAAAAAAATCAAATTTACCATTTTCTTTAGGGAAAAAAGGTAAAAAAAAATCCATCCATTACTGAAGATATCATATTAAATTAAATACATAAAAATATATGAATGAGAAGACATCTTGAACTGTTTGAGATAGGTTTAAAAATCATCAAAGTATTTTTGAATACCTTTAAGGCTCCATGCATTATTTTAAGATGTGTAGTGAAGCCTTTATTTATTTATTTATTTATTTATTTATTTATTTTTTTTTTTTTTACAAAGCTTCTGTGAAGTTGTGGGCAAGACAATCTATAGCAGGGCTGTCCAAACTCCATGTAGTAAAAGATGGATTGTTTATGTACCGTATTAAAAAAACATGTTTTGCCATTTTTTTTTTTTTAGGGGAAAAAAGGTAAAAACAAAATCCATCCATTACTGAATATATCATATTAAATTATATACATAAAAGTATATGAATGAGAAGACATATTGAACTTTTTGAGGTAGGTTTAACAATCAGCAAAGGTACAGTATTTTTTGAATAATTTTAATGCTCTCGGCATTATTTTAAGATGTGTAGTGAAGCCTTTTTAATTTTTTTTAAATTATTATTATTTTTTTTTACAAAGCTTCTGTGAAGTTGTGGGCAAGATGATCTATAGCAGGGCTGTCCAAACTCCATGCAGTAAAAGATGGATTGTTTATTTACCGTATTAAAAAAACAAGTTTTGCCATTTTTTTTTTTTTTAGGGGAAAAAAGGTAAAAACAAAATCCATCCATTACTGAAGATATCATATTAAATGATATACATAAAAGTATATGAATGAGAAGACATATTGAACTTTTTGAGGTAGGTTCAACAATCAGCAAAGGTACAGTATTGTTTGAATAATTGTAATGCTGTCGGCATTATTTTAAGATGTGTAGTGAAGCCTTTAAAATGTTTTATTTTATTTTATATATATTTTTTTTACAAAGCTTCTGTGAAGTTGTGGGCAAGATGATCTATAGCAGGGCTGTCCAAACTCCATGCAGTAAAAGGTGGATTGTTTATTTACTCTATTAAAAAAATCAAATTTACCATTTTTTTTAGGGAAAAAAGGTAAAAAAAAATACATCTGTTACTGAAGATATCATATTAAATAATATACATACAAATATATGAATGAGAAGACATCTTGAACTGTTTGAGATAGGTTTAAAAATCATCAAAGTATTTTTTAATTCCTTTAAGGCTCCATGCATTATTTTAAGATGTGTAGTGAAGCCTTTTTTAAAAATTTGTTTTTAATTTTTTTTACAAAGCTTCTGTGAAGTTGTGGGCAAGACAATCTATAGCAGGGCTGTCCAAACTCCATGCAGTAAAAGATGGATTGTTTATTTACCGTATTAAAAAAACATGTTTTGCCATTTTTTTTTTTTAGGGGAAAAAAGGTAAAAAAACTAAATCCATCCATTACTGAAGATATCATATTAAATTATATACATAAAAGTATATGAATGAGAATACATATTTAACTTTTTGAGGTAGGTTTAACAATCAGCAAAGGTACAGTATTTTTTGAATAATTTTAATGCTCTCGGCATTATCTTAAGATGTGTAGTGAAGCCTTTTTTAAAAAAAATTGAATTTTTTTAAAACTTTTTTTTACAAAGTTTCTGTGAAGTTGTGGGCAAGATGATCTATAGCAGGGCTGTCCAAACTCCATGCAGTAAAAGGTGGATTCTTTATTTACTCTATTAAAAAAAAAATCAAATTTACCATTTTTTTTAGGGAAAAAAGGTAAAAAAAAATCCATCCATTACTGAAGATATCATATTAAATTAAATATATATAAATATATGAATGAGCAGAAATAATGCACTTTTTAAGATAGGTTTAAAAATCAGCAAAGTATTTTTGAATACTTTTAAGGCTCCATGCATTATTTTAAGATGTGTAGTGAAGCCTTTTTTAATTTTTTTAAATTATTATTATTATTTTTTACAAAGCTTCTGTGAAGTTGTCGGCAAGATGATCTATAGCAGGGCTGTCCAAACTCCACGCAGTAAAAGATGGATTGTTTATTTACTCTATTAAAAAAAAAATCAAATTTACCATTTTTTTAGGGAAAAAGGTAAAAAAAAATCAATCCATTACTGAAGATATCATATTAAATTAAATATATATAAATATATGAATGAGAAGACATAATTAACTTTTTGAGATAGGTTTAAAACTCAGCAAAGTATTTTTTGAATACTTTTAAGGCTCCATTCATTATTTTAAGATGTGTAGTGAAGCCTTATTATTATTATTATTATTTTTTTTACAAAGCTTCTGTGAAGTTGTGGGCAAGACAATCTATAGCAGGGCTGTCCAAACTCCATGCAGTAAAAGGTGGATTGTTTATTTACTCTATTAAAAAAATCAAATTTACCATTTTGTTTAGGGAAAAAAGGTAACAAAAAAAATCCATCCATTACTGAAGATATATTAAATTAAATATATATAAATATATGAATGAGAAGACATTTTTTAGATAGGTTTAAAAATCAGCAAAATATTTTTGAATACTTTTAAGGCTCCATGCATTATTTTAAGATGTGTAGTGAAGCCTTTTTTTATTTTTATTTTTTATTTTTTTACAAAGCTTCTGTAAAGTTGTGGGCAAGACAATCTATAGCAGGGCTGTCCAAACTGTGTTAAAGAAAATGTTTTTTTTACTGTCTGAAAAAAAATAAAATAAATGTTTTACCATTTTTTTAGGGGAAAAAAAGTAAAAAAAAAAATCCATCCATTACTGAAGATATCATATTAAATTATATACATAAAAGTATATGAATGAGAAGACATATTGAACTTTTTGAGGTAGGTTTAACAATCAGCAAAGGTACAGTATTTTTTGAATAATTGTAATGCTGTCTGCATTATTTTAAGATGTGTAGTGAAGCCTTTTTAAAAAAAAATTAAAAAAAATTAAAACTTTTTTTTACAAAGTTTCTGTGAAGTTGTGGGCAAGATGATCTATAGCAGGGCTGTCCAAACTCCATGCAGTAAAAGGTGGATTGTTTATCTACTCTATTAAAAAAAAAAATCAAATTTACCATTTTTTTTAGGGAAAAAAGGTAAAAAAAAATCCATCCATTACTGAAGATATCATATTAAATTAAATATATATAAATATATGAATGAGAAGACATAATGCACTTTTTAAGATAGGTTTAAAAATCAGCAAAGTATTTTTGAATACTTTTAAGGCTCCATGCATTATTTTAAGATGTGTAGTGAAGCCTTATTATTATTATTATTATTATTATTTTTTGTACAAAGCTTCTGTAAAGTTGTGGGCAAGACAATCTATAGCAGGGCTGTCCAAACTGTGTTAAAGAAAATGTTTTTTTACTGTATGAAAAAAAATAAAATAAATATTTTACCATTTTTTTAGGGGAAAAAAAGTAAAAAAAAAAAAATCCATCCATTACTGAAGATATCATATTAAATAATATACATAAAAGTATATGAATGAGAAGACATCATTAACTTTTTGAGATAGGTTTAAAAATCAGCAAAGTATTTTTTGAATAATTTTAAGGCTCTTTGCATTATTTTAAGATGTGTAGTGAAGCCTTTTTTTTAAATCTGTATCAAACGGCGGTTAGCTTCTTTCCATGCTAACATGCTAATTGTCGCTCTCCAGGCGAGCCCGCCTGCTCAGACCACTTCAGCTGGTGCCACCTGGTCCCCCAGCACGGCGTGTGCGGACACAAGTTCTACGGGGAGCAGTGCTGCAGGTCCTGCACCGGCAGGAGGTCCTAGAGGGACCCTGGACACCCCCCGCCCCCATCCTTCAGCCCCCCCTCGGAACACGTGGAACGTGTTCTTCCTTCCTGGAGTACTTGACTGAAGAAGCCAGTGAAGAAGCGCCGCAGGAACGGACACGCCCCCGGAGGAGTGTGGCGTTTACTGTCTGTCGGACATTTGAGCGCTTTTTTTTTTTTTTTTTTTTTGTTGCCACAAGCCATCGTCGTGTCTGCTTGGAAGTCTTCCTCTAACTTATATCTGATCCAACATGTGGACCTTCTCCTGCATGGTTTCGGTCTCTGCTTGTGTCGCTTCCTGCTGCCGGAACATTCCACGGTTGTAATCTGTCCTCTGTGGCTATGATAAAACAGCTTGATCAAGAGCGAGACCTCCTATTTGTTTTGTTTTCTTTTCCACTGAGGTGACAAAGATCTCCACGGAAAAAACAAAAATCTGTCAATTTGATTGTTTTAGTTGCATTGTAAAACTAACAAAAACGCCACTTGGAGTGAGGAATGAAGAATACATAGTGGTAGAAACGCTACGGACGGCGGGGAAGACGAAACGGCAGCGAAGACAAATCCATGAGTGAGCCGCACCATTTTGCAAGCCGCAGGTTACAAAGCGTAGGAAAAAAAGTAGCGATTTATAGTCTGGAATTTGTAGTATAGTTGATATTTGATTTTGGTATATTTGTTTTTTTAAGGACCTTCTGCAAAAAAAGGTAGTCAACGGCACTTCTACTTCCGGTTCGTGGCTTCCAACATCAGGAAATTCACATACAATCTGCAGCAACACCTGCAGTGAGTGAACACGTCCAAAAGATGGCGCCATAACACAAACAATAACACAACATTTCAGTGTTTATTTGCTTGTGTTTAATGAAAACTGTTTGCATTATGGCCGTCATCAAAGAAAAATCCATGAGTTAGCCGCACGGTTTTACAAACCGCAGGGTTCAAAGCGTCGGCAAAAAGGTAGCAATTTATAGTCCGGAATTTGCGGTATATTCTGACAAAATCAGCGCCTTGTATAGTTGACATTTGATTTTAGTATATTTGTTTTTTTAAGGACCTTCTGCAAAAAAGGTAGTCAACGGCACTTCTACTTCCGGTTCGTGGCTTCAAACAGCAGGAAATTCGCATTCAATCTGCAGCAACACCTGCAGTGAGTGAACTTGTCTATAAGATGGTGCCATAACACAAATAAAAACACAACATTTCAGTGTTTATTAGCTTGTGTTTGATGAAAACTGTTTGCATTATGGCCGTCATCAAAGAAAAATCCATGAGTTAGCCGCACGGTTTTACAAGCCGCAGGGTTCAAAGCGTAGGGAAAAAAAGCATAGATTTATAGTCCGGAATTTGCGGTTTATTCTGAAAAAAATTAGCGGCTTGTAAAGTTGACATTTGATTTTGGTATATTTGTTTTTTTAAGGACCTTCTGCAAAAAAAGGTAGTCAACGGCACTTCTACTTCCGGTTCGTGGCTTCAAACAGCAGGAAATTTGCATTCAATCTGCAGCAACACCTGCAGTGAGCGAACTCGTCCATAAGATGGTGCCATAACACAAATAAAAACACAACATTTCAGTGTTTATTAGCTTGTGTTTAATGAAAACTGTTTGCATTATGGCCGTCATCAAAGAAAAATCCATGAGTTAGCCGCACGGTTTTACAAGCCGCAGGGTTCAAAGCGTCGGAAAAAAGGTAGCAATTTATAGTCCGGAATTTGCGGTATATTCTGACAAAATCAGCGCCTTGTATAGTTGACATTTGATTTTAGTATATTTGTTTTTTTAAGGACCTTCAGCAAAAAAGGTAGTCGATGGCACTTCGACTTCCGGTTCGACGCTTCAAACAGCAGGAAATTCGCATTCAATCTGCAGTAACACCTGCAGTGAGTGAACTCGTCCAAAAGATGGCGCCATAACACAAACAATAACACAACATTTCAGTGTCTTTGCTTGTGTTTAATGAAAACTGTTTGCATTATGGCCGTCATCAAAGAAAAATCCATGAGTTAGCCGCACGGTTTTACAAGCCGCAGGGTTCAAAGCGTAGGAAAAAAGTAACGATTTATAGTCCGGAATTTGCGGTATATTCTGACAAAATCAGCGCCTTGTATAGTTGACATTTGATTTTGGTATATTTGTTTTTTTAAGGACCTTCTGCAAAAAGGGTAGTCAACGGCACTTCTACTTCCGGTTCGTGGCTTCCAACAGCAGGAAATTCACATACAATCTGCAGCAACACCTGCAGTGAGTGAACTCGTCCAAAATATGGCGCCATAACACAAACAATAACACAACATTTCAGTGTTTATTTGCTTGTGTTTAATGAAAACTGTTTGCATTATGGCCGTCATCAAAGAAAAATCCATGAGTTAGCCGCACGGTTTTACAAGCCGCAGGGTTCAAAGCGTCGGCAAAAAGGTAGCAATTTATAGTCCGGAATTTGCGGGACATTCTAACAAAATCAGCGCCTTGTATAGTTGACATTTGATTTTAGTATATTTGTTTTTTTAAGGACCTTCTGCAAAAAAAGGTAGTCAACGGCACTTCTACTTCCGGTTCGTGGCTTCAAACAGCAGGAAATTCGCATTCAATCTGCAGCAACACCTGCAGTGAGTGAACTCGTCCATAAGATGGTGCCATAGCACAAACAATAACACAACAATTCAGTGTTTATTTGCTTGTGTTTACTGAAAACTGTTTGCATTACGGCCGTCAGCGGAGAAAAATCCATAATTTAGCCGCACCGTTTTACAAGCCGCAGGGTTCAACGCGTAGGAAAAAAGTTGCAATATATATAGTCCAAAATTTGCGGTATATTCTGAAAAAATCAGCGCCTTGTATAGTTGACATTTGATTTCTGTCTATTTGTTTTTTTAAGGACCTTCTGCAAAAAAAGCTAGTCAACGGCACTTCTACTTCTGGTCCGAGGCTTCAAACAGAAGGAAAATTTGCATTTGATCTGCAGCAACACCTGCAGTGAGCGAACTCGTCCATAAGATGGCGCCATTGCACAAACAATAACACAACATTTCAGTGTTTATTAGTTTGTGTTTAATGAAAACTGTCTTCGCTAACCTTAACTCTGACCTAACCTTCAATCTGACCTAACTTAAACCTAACCTTAACTCTAACATAACCTAAACCTGACCTTAACTCTGACCTAACTTAAACCTAACCTTAATGCTGACCTAACTTAAACCTAACCTTAACTCTGACCCAACTTTCACTCTGACCCAACCTTAACTCTGACCTAACCTTAAATCTGACCTAACTTAAACCTAACCTTAACCCTAACCTAACCTAAACCGAACCTTAACTCTGACCTTACTTAAACCTAACCTTAACTATAACAACCTAAATTTAACCTTAACTCTGCCCTAATCTTAACTCTAACATAACCTAAACCCAACATTAACTCTGACCTAACTTAAAACAAACCTTAACTCTGACCTAACTTAAACCTAACCTTAACTCTAACTAAACCTAACCTTAACTCTGACCTAACCTTACCTCTGACCTAACTTAAACCTATCCTTAACTGTAACTGTAACATCACCTAAACCTGACCTTAACGCTGACCTAACTTAAACTAAACCTCAACTCTAACACAACCTAATCTCTGACCTAACCTTAAATTTGACCTTACTTAAACCTAACCTTAACTCTGACCTAACATAAACCTAACTTTAACTCTGACCTAACCTTAACTCTGACCTAACCTTCAATCTGAAATAACCTTCGACTTGACCTATCTTAAACCTAACCTTAACTCTAACACAACCTAAACATAAACTTAACTCTGACCTAACCTTACCTTTGACCTAACTTAAACCTAACCTTAACTCTAACATAACTTAAACCTGACCTTAACTCTGACCTAACTTAAACCTAACCTTAACTCGAATATAACCTAAACCTGACCTTAACTCTGACCTAACTTAAACCTAACCTCAACTCTAACACAACCTAATCGCTGACCTAACCTTAAATCTGACCTACTTAAACCTAACCTTAACTCTGACCTATCTTAAACTTAACTTTAACTCTAACTCTAACATAACCTAAACCTAACCTTAACTCTGACCTAAATTAAACCTAACTTTAACTCTGACCGAACCTTAACTCTGACCTAACCTTCAATCTGACCTAACTTAAACCTAACCTTAACTCTAACATAACCTAAACCTGACCTTAACTCTGACCTAACTTAAACCTAACCTTAATACTGACCTAACTTAAACCTAACCTTAACTCTGACCCAACCTTCACTCTGACCCAACCTTAACTCTGACCTATCCTTAAATCTGACCTAACTTAAACCTAACCTTAACCCTAACCTAACCTAACCTAAACCAAACCTTAACTCTGACCTTACTTAAACCTAACCTTAACTATGACAACCTAAACTTAAACTTAACTCTGCCCTAATCTTGACTCTCACATAAACTAAATCCAACCTTAACTCTGACCTAACTTAAAACAAACCTTAACTCTGACCTAACTTAAACCTAACCTTAACTCTAACTAAACCTAACCTTAACTCTGACCTAACCTTACCTCTGACCTAACTTAAACCTAACCTTAACTCTAACTGTAACATAACCTAAACCTGACCTTAACACTGACCTAACTTAAACCTAACCTCAACTCTAACACAACCTAATCTATGACCTAACCTTAAATTTGACCTTACTTAAACCTAACCTTAACTCTGACCTA
>NC_084553.2:5400950-5428450 GCF_033978685.3 Nerophis lumbriciformis
AAACTTGTATTTTCATTAAACACCTTTAATGTATTAACAATATTAACTATATGTGTTAAACATGCTTGTATTTTCATTAAACACCTTTAATGTATTAACAATATTAACTATATGTGTTAAACATGCTTGTATTTTCATTAAACACCTTTAATGTATTAACAATATTAACTATATGTGTTAAACATGCTTGCATTATCATTAAACACCTTTAACTTGTTAACAAAAACATATATTTCATAAATAAGTAAATATAAATGATATATATGAATGAGGTAGATCCCCACGACTTGATCAATTGAAAAGTAGCTCGCCTGCAGAAAAAGTGTGAGCACCCCTGACCTAGCGAGATCAGGTGTCTCCAACACTTTGGTTCCGCAACCCATCTTTTGAAATCCCAACCAGAACCCTCTTATAAAACCCCAACCCTAATTTTGAACGCTAATTTCAAACCCTCAACTTAGTTTCAAACCCTATTTCAAAACCCAAATTCTGAACTGTAATTTGAAACCCTAACCTTAAAGGTTTCTCATAGTCATTCACATCGACGTACCACTGGGGTGAGTTTTTCCTTGCCCTTATGTGGGCTCTGTACCGAGGATGTCGTTGTGGCTTGTGCAGCCCTTTGAGACACTTGTGATTTAGGGCTATATAAATAAACATTGATTGATTGATTGAATTTGACCATCTGACTAATTAGAAACTGTAACCGGAAACACTAAGTTTAAACCCTGAACCCTAATTTTGAACCCAACACTAACTAACTAATTTGTAAACTTATCAGGAAATCTCAAATTCGAACCCTGAATTGAACACCCAATTCTAATTTTAAACTCCAAATTCAAACCGCAACCCTGATTTGAACCACGAACTTTAGTTTGAAATCCCAATCGGAAACCCTCTTATAAAAACACCCAACCCTAATTTTGAAGAATAATTCCAAAGGGTGCATGGGAGTTTGCCCAACCAGTCTACATGTGTTTCGTGGACTTGGAGAAGGCATTCGACCGTGTCCCTCGGGAAGTTCTGTGGGGAGTGCTCGGAGAGTATGAGGTATCGGACTGTCTGATTGTGGCAGTCCGCTCCCTGTATGATCAGTGCCAGAGCTTGGTCCGCATTGCCGGTAGTAAGTCGGACACGTTTCCAGTGAGGGTTGGACTCCGCCAAGGCTGCCCTTTGTCACCCATTCTGTTCATAACCTTTATGGACAGAATTTCTAGGCGCAGTCAAGGCGTTGAGGGGATCCGGTTTGGTGGCTGCAGGATTAGGTCTCTGCTTTTTGCAGATGATGTGGTCCTGATGGCTTCATCTGGTCAGAATCTTCAGCTCTCACTGGATCGGTTCGCAGCCCAGTGTGAAGCGACTGGGATGAGAATCAGCACCTCCGAGTCCGTGGTTCTCGCCCGGAAAAGGGTGGAGTGCCATCTCCAGGTTGGGGAGGAGATCTTGCCCCAAGTGGAGGAGTTCAAGTACCTCGGAGTCTTGTTCACGAGTGAGGGAAGAGTGGATCGTGAGATCGACAGGCGGATCGGTGCGGTGTCTTCAGTAATGCGGACGCTGTATCGATCCGTTGTGGTGAAGAAGGAGCTGAGCCGGAGGGCAAAGCTCTCAATTTACCGGTCGATCTACGTTCCCATCCTCACCTATGGTCATGAGCTTTGGGTTATGACTGAAAGGACAAGATCGCGGGTACAAGCGGCCGAAAGGAGTTCCCTCCGCCGGGTGGCGGGGCTCTCCCTTAGAGATAGGGTGAGAAGCTCTGCCATCCGGGGGGGGGGGCTCAAAGTGAAGCCGCTGCTCCTCCACATCGAGAGGAGCCAGATGAGGTGGTTCGGGCATCTGGTCAGGATGCCACCCGAACGCCTCCCTAGGGAGGTGTTTAGGGCACGTCCGACCAGTAGGAAACCGCGGGGAATACCCAGGAGACGTTGGGAAGACTATGTCTCCCGGCTGGCCTGGGAACGCCTCGGGGTCCCACAGGAAGAGCTGGACGAAGTGGCTGGGGAGAGGGAAGTCTGGGCTTCCCTGCTTAGGCTGCTGCCCCCGCGACCCGACCTCGGATAAGCGGAAGAAGATGGATGGATGGATGGAATTCCAAACCCTCAACTTTGTTTGAAACCCTCTTTCAAAACCCTCAAATGTGAAACCCTTACCTTAATTTGACCATCTGACTAATTTGAAACTGTAACCGGAAACACTCATTTAACACCTAAACCCTAATTTAAGACCATAACCCAAAAGTGACTCCCCAACTAATTTGTAAACTTATCCGGAGATCTCATCTTTGAACCTTGAATGGAACACCCAATTCTAATTTCAACCTCAAACTTTAGTTTGAAATCCAACCGGAAACCCTCTTATAAACCTTCAACCCTATTTATGAACACTCATTTCAAACCCTAACCCCAATTTTGAACTCCAGTTTCAAGTACAGTTGCTGAATATGTGGTCTACTTAGGTGATTAACAACCGGGAGTCAAAACACATTTAGACGACCTCCTGATGTAGTATTATAGGAGCCGCACAAGATGGACCACATGTGTTCCTCATCCTCCAGTTTTCAAGGGATTGAGAAGGCCTCCACATATCTGTAATTAAGCAGCTGCGCCCCGTGCTGATCCGAACTGTGAAGCAGGACTTTTAATTCCTGACTAATTGAGGCTAAGACCGGGCCGGCAGCGGGAGGGTCTGGAATCCTGCCGGCGGACCGACCGCTGAGCCGGATGATTAGCTGAGCTGTAGCAAAAGGTAACCGGGAAACTGAAGCACCTGAGCACCACCACCCCGACCCCCACAGTTCCCCTTGTTTCAGTTTTAGCTCCTCTTTAATGGCCAGCTGGAAGACTTAAACATGTTTGATTGGTTTGCTTGGGCGAATCCTATCTGGCCTCTGATTGGACCATTTCATACGAGTGTGAGCATGTGCAGAACAATTTTTGTTTTTGTGTGGCCAATAGGAACTGTGGTGTCCTAAAGATCTAGACATTCCTGACAAGATCCACCTTGGACTGTGAACATATTTCTGCTGCGTTCCTGTCAAATGGTTTTAGTGGTTAGGGCAAGGCCGAGGTTCAGGTCTCTCAGGTTGGCGTTTAACGGTTGGAATTGAGGCCAGAATTAATGGTTAGGGTTTTTAATTAGGGTTTGTAACCAGGGTTTCCAGCTCAGGTTTCAAGCTAGAGATATGGATCTAATCTGGTATCAGCAGGAATCATACGTACTTTCTTCGTTTTTTTTAGCGTAGAATGTTTGATCAAGTGAAATGAGTCAAGCAGAGTGTGAGTGACAACTTAAGGCAGGGGTAGGCAACCCAAAACGTTGAAAGAGCCATAGTGGACCAAAAAATACAAAAAACAAATCTGTCTGGAGCCTGTCGGAGGCAGATATTTACATATATCCGAATTTAAGTGTTACTTCTTTTTATTTCATAATCATATTACAAAACAGCTAGTGTTTTTCTTCCAATTGTGGTCTTTTGGTTGTCTGCAAAACTGTGTGCTTAACCTTGAAGTGAGGAATGTAGAAAGAGAGATAATGGGCATGTGTTTTGGCTAGAGAGACATGACTGCCAGGGTGGGAGGAAGGGAGACTTAAGAGGGAAGAGGGTTTTGTCGGGGTGGGGGCAGACCATCTTAGCGGCGCGATTGAATGTTCTATGCGGGACTGGTCTCAATGTATATATGCAAAGCTTTGCAAATATATTACAAAATACCTATTCTGTCTCTGGTGGTTTTTCTACTCAGCTTTAAGTGTCGTAAAGAGCTTGGGAGCGACCTGTGACTTGAATTCCCTGGGAGGAACAACTGGCAACAAGCCGCAAAAAGCCGTATATAAATCTTATAATAAAGGCAACACATACAAGTAAAGGACATTAAAAGAGCTCAAACATACCTACAAATGAGGCATAATAATGCAATGTGTACATACAGCTAGCCTAAATAGCATGTTAGCGTCGATTAGCTTGCAGTCATGGATTGACCAAGTAGGCCTGATTAGCACTCCAGCAAATCAACGCAATCAACAAAGCTCACCTTTGTGCATTCACGCACAGCATAAAACATTTGGTGGACAAAATGAGACAAAAGGAGGAGTGGCGTAAAACACGTCTTTCTGTGGCAGCATAGGAGAAAGTTATACCTGTAAACAAACTACCGGTGAGTTCAAGGATCGCTGAAAATTGCCAAATACTCTCATCAGAGAAGCATGTGTAACATGAACAGTGGGATTTTTAACAATTAGGAAGGTTTGTGTCATGTTTGTCCTCCTACATAGCTGTGGCTATGAAAGTAGCTTACCACCACCAGGTGTGAACGAATGATGGGTTCTACATGTAAAGCGACTTTGGGTACTTAGAAAAGCGCTATATAAATCCCAGTTATTATTATTATTATTATTATAATTAAACCAAAAATATTTATTTTTTCTTCATCTTTTTCCATTTTTACACATCTCTGAAAGAGGTCCAGGGAGTCACTAGGGCGGCGCTAACGGCTCTAAAGCCCAGGGTTTCTGACCCCTGACTTAGGACAATCACATTGTTCCCATTGGGTTAAGTTTTTTCCTGTCCGGATGTGGATTCAGATCCGAGGAGGTCGATTTATTTGCTAAAGTGTATTCTGTGAATTGGCCACTAGGTGGAGTCAATGGAGGACCATCCATCCATTCATCCATGCATCCATTTTCCGGCCGCTTGTCCCGTTTCAACACCAGTTCTAAAATGTCCTAAAATATGTAATCTATAAGTTAACCACCAGAGGGCACTGTAACTGGGACAAAGAGTGTGAGTCACAACTTAGGACAATAAATGTATTTCACTTTTAGGATCTGGATCCACATTGTTCATATTGGGTTGAGTTTTTTCTTGCCCGGATGTGGGTTCAGATCCGAGTGGTTTGTGAAGCCCTTCGAGGCGTTTGTGATCGAGGGCTGTATAAATAAATGTATATGATTGATTGATTGATCTGCCGAGGGCCAAACTTTGAACACCCCTTGGCTAAAACATTGCAATCCAGTCTGGTTCTGGTCAATACTCTTACAGATTCCAATAAATGGACCATGTCCCTAACATTTGGTGGACAGAGATCTCGACCCCAACTCCCCCAACAACTACAGGCCCATCTCCAACCTCCCCTTCCTCTCTAAAATTCTCGAACGTGCAGTTGCCTCCCAAATCAAATCCCACCTTCACCACAATAACCTATACGAAAAGTTCCAATCCGGCTTCCGCTCACTCCACAGCACAGAAACTGCCCTCCTCAAGGTCACCAATGACATCCTCCTCTCCGCCGACTCTGGTTCCCTCTCTATCCTCATCCTCCTCGACCTCAGTTCTGCCTTCGACACCATCAACCACTCCATCCTCCTAACACGCCTCCACTCCTCCCTTGGTTTATCCGGCACTGCCCTCTCCTGGATGAAATCCTACCTCTCTGACCGTCAGCAATTCATCTCAACCAACAACTGCACCTCCTCCACTGCCCCAGTCACCCACGGCGTCCCCCAGGGCTCAGTACTTGGCCCCCTACTCTTCACCATCTACCTCCTACCCCTCGGTCAGATCCTCCGACACCACGGCCTTCAATTTCACTGCTATGCCGACGACACACAACTATACATTTCCACCACGACCATCACCACAGCCACCCACTCCACCCTCACCACCTGCCTCACAGACATAAAAACCTGGATGCAAAAAAAACTTTCTAAAACTCAACTGAAACAAATCTGAAATAATTATCATTGGCCCCGACTCCCTCACTCGCTCCACTCAGGACTTTTCATTAAACATCGACGGCTCCCTTGTCACTACCTCCACCCACATCCGCAATCTAGGTGTGATTTTCGACCCTACCCTTTCACTCCTCCCCCACGTAAACCACATCACCAAAACTGCATTCTTCCACCTCAGAAACATTGCCCGTCTCCGGCCCTCCCTCACACCCTCTGCTGCCGAAACCCTCATCCACGCCTTCATCTCATCCCGGACTACTGCAACAGCATCCTCTACGGCATCACCACCAAAACCCTCAACAAACTGCAATACGTCCAGAACTCTGCTGCCCGCCTGCTCACCGGAACCCGCTGCAGAGAGCACATCACACCTGTCCTTCATGACCTCCACTGGCTGCCTGTCAAATACAGAATCACCTTTAAAATACTCCTCACCACCTACAAGGCACTCCATAACTTGGCACCACCCTACATCTCTGACCTCCTCCAGCCACACGTCCCGTCCCGTTCCCTCAGGTCTAGTGATGAAGGCCTCCTGGAGGTCCCCAAGACCAGGCGCCGAACCTGGGGGCGACAGGGCCTTCTCCGTGGCTGCCCTCTCTCTCTGGAACGCTCTCCCCAGGCACATCAGAGATGCCCCCTCCCTCCCTACCTTCAAAGCCACCCTAAAAACTCACCTCTTCACATTAGCCTTTCCAAACTGACCCTGCCCTAAGTGTCTCTTATTTATTCACACACACACATGTAAAGCGACTTTGGGTATTTAGAAAAGCGCTATATAAATCCCAGGTATTATTATTATTATTATTATTACCGTTGACGGCCCTTTTGGTGGAACCTGGGCTCTTTTCCGGGCCAAGGTCCTATTTGGCAGAGTCTAAGGTTAACCCCAACCTCAATCATTTGCGGCCACTTCTGGTAACAAAGAGCTCCTAAAAGTCCAAGCCCTGTTCCTTCAGCGCCCGACAAGACCGAGGAAATGGTCTCAAACTGTCTATAGATGAGATTTCAGAGGACCTTGTACTTTTTAAAAACTGACCACGTATCGACCTGCCCGTGATGAGACATCCTTCATCGTAATAAAGGCTTGTTGGTGCTATTCAGTCTGGTTTATTGTCAACATCTGCGCACCGGACTAGGACTTCCTCCAACAAACAAACATTCACGGACAAAAGGAGGCTCAAGAGCTCTTCCCGGCACGCTGAAGTCCTCGCGAGGCCTCGTCTTTAGTTTCCATGCAGGACCCAGGCGGCAGCATTTCCACAACACACATCTGAGAGTGAGAGAGAGACAGAGAGAAAAAAGGTTGGGATGATAATTACGGCTCTTTGTCTCTGCACCTGTGCGAGCGGCTGACGCCAGAAAAGCCTCCTTGAACTTCCGTGAAAAAGCCCAGAAGAGGCTCTTGGCCTGAAGCGGCGCCAGTATTCAGGAATTAGCCGTGATAGCCGAGTGCTCCTCAGGCAGGATGGCGGCTGCGCTTCTGATCGGGGTATTTTGGTCCCGCGTTTGGCAAAATGTCAATCGGGAGACGGGGGAGAGCGAGGCGTTGGAGGGGAACAAGACAACTGTGAGGGGGAAAAAAATACTCCAAAGACCGAACATACGCTGTTCATTGGGTGATGTATGAAACGAGTTCCGAATTGTGCAACCAGAAAGGAGAGAGAAAGCTAAGAAAATTATTTCCAACTCACAACACCCACTCTTTCCTGAATATGGAACCCTGCCATCAGGGAGAAGACTCCGGGTCCCACTATGCAAATCTAACCGCCTTAAATTATCATTTGTCCCAGCCTCCATTAAGCTGACCAACAATGTGCAATAGAATTTTAATACATAGGTTAGCACTTTTTTAGCACATAGCACTTTAGCACACAACACTTTAGAACTAAGCACTTTAGCACACAGCACTTTATCCATGAGCTCTAGTGCAATGCACACTGGTACTTTATCTTTATCTCCATACTGTAGATTTTATGCCTACATCAAAGTGCCACCTATGTCTATCAAGCTCCATGTTCTGATGTTTAAATGTTAGTTGTATGGTTGTGGTTGTGTCTGTGCTTGTGTTTTTGTTCTGTTGTTTTTGGGTATGTTAAGAAAGCAATGATGCACTGTGCCCAAGACAAATTTCCCCGCGGGGACAATAAAGTTGAACCTTGAACCTTGAACCTTGAACCTTGAACCTGGGACGTTTTTCCCCAAAAAGTAGTAACAGGGACCAATGTCTTTGGGGGACACTTCTGGTCAAAAAAAAACAAAAAAAAGGTCCCTGCCTAATTTTATTTCCAGTGCCCCAACCTGTCCAGTTGAAACTCGTCTTTCTCTTGCCTCAGCTGCGCCAAACAAACTTTGAGGAGAGAGAAAAAAAACTTGTCAGCTCGTCAGTCCAAGGACAAGAAGGGTCACATGCCGGAGTTTGATTGACAAGTGACGGCCGGGTGAAGCACAGCGCTGACACGGCGGCGGCGAGGGACCGCTGCCACCAGAACGTAGGAGAAGAGACGAGTGAGGAGAGAACACCAAAGGTTACCTTCAGGAATGCCTCTGAAGCACGGGGTCCAGGAACAACTTTAAAGTACACGTTTGTTGGATCGCTGCCGTCTTGAACTCTGCGCCTTCTGACCCCCGAGCCAATATCCTCGAAAACAGAGAAAAAACTTTTCTGTCTCTTGCTTACCAGCAAAGTAACTTCAAAGACTGTGACAACCTCTCTTGTCAGCCATTTCATTGGTCCTCTGCAGTGGACAAATGCAGCCAATCCTACCGATTAGTGATCAGGACCAACTATCACCGGCAGCTTTTTTTTTTTTAGAAAGTAGTACGTCGAAAACACACACAGCAGGAAACGGATTTACAAAATAAGAGTTGTGGCTGCTCTTTGTTTAAGGGCGGGGCACTTAACATTAAAGGTGCTTACCGCCACCTACTGTACTGGAGTGTGAACCAGAGTCCTCTCCCTTCTCCCTCCCTCACTTACATACATTCAATTCAATAAATTATATTCCAGTAACCCGTCTCTTGTAGAAACTGCACAAAATTTTCTTAGTTGCTGTAGAGCAGGGGTGCTCACACTTTTTCTGCAGGCGAGCTACTTTTCAATTGATCAAGTCGTGGGGATCTACCTCATTCATATATATCATTTATATTTACTTATTTATGAAATATATGTTTTTGTTAACAAGTTAAAAATGTTTAATGATAATGCAAGCATGTTTAACACATATAGTTAATATTGTTAATACATTAAAGGTGTTTAATGATAATACAAGTATGTTTAATACATATAGTTAATATTGTTAACAAGTTAAAGGTGTTTAAAGATAATGCAAGCATGTTTAACACATATAGTTAATATTGTTAACAAGTTAAAGGTGGTTAAAAATAATACAAGCATGTTTAACACAAATAGTTAATATTTAATTTAATATATATTAACACATATAGATTCCTTTCTTTCATGAAGACAAGAATATAAGTTGGTGTATTACCTGATTCTGATGACTTGCATTGATAGGAATCAGACAGTGGTGCTGATAATGTCCGCATTTTCGAATGGAGGAGAAAAAAAGTCCTCCTTTCTGTCCAATACCACATGAAAGTGGTTGGTTTTTGGCATCTTATTTGTCCAGCTTCCGTACTCCTTTGTATACACTTTACAAGAAATACATTGTCGGCAAACTCCGTAGCTTGCTAGCTTGTGCACGCCAGCTTTCTGAGACTCTTATTTTGTTAGCGCAGGCAGGATGGTTTTTATTGTGCAACTGTGCAGTCGGTCTTTGGAGTTTTGACGACAGGTACGGCGCCAGAGTCTGTTGAAATAAAGTGTTTCTCGCCTTCCAGTCGGTAATTTTAATGAGCTGGCAGCAGCCAGCGTCATCTCAGAAGACCCTCGGGTGCCGTGAATGTCAATCAAGTGACGAAAGTGACGTCATAGTGAAGATTTATGATCGCTCATTTTTAGGACTATTTTTTTAATGCCTGGCTGGTGATCGACTGACACACCCTCCGAGATCGACCGGTAGATCGCGATCGACGTAATGAGCACCCCTGCTGTAGAGAACCCCTTCGACGGTTAACTCCTCCTGTCCATGTTCCTCTCCTAGTTTTTTCCTTTCTGTACTATATTTCCCACAAAGAATGATTGCACGTTCCACTGACTCCAGCTGATACATAATAGATAGATAGATAGATAGATAGATAGATAGATAGATAGATAGATAGATAGATAGATAGATAGATAGATGGATGGGTGGATAGATAGGTCTGTATTGTCATTGCACAAGTACAACAGAACTTTGTTTTCAGCACAAACCTGTTCACTATTAGACAAACAGACAGTGTACAGGGTTACAGAACAGGAATGCTGATGGGTCGCTGATGATTTGCAAATCATTTTCAAGCCATATTCAGTTGAATATGCTACAAAGACAACATATTTGATGTTCAAACTCATAAACTGTTTTTTTTTTTGCAAATAATCATTAATTTTAGAATTTGATGCCAGCAACACGTGACAAAGAAGTTGGGAAAGGTGGCAATAAATACTGATAAAGTTGAGGAATGCTCATCAAACACTTATTTGGAACATCCCACAGGTGAACAGGCAAATTGGGAACAGGTGGGTGCCATGATTGGGTATAAAAGTAGATTCCATGAAATGCTCAGTCATTCACAAACAAGGATGGGGCGAGGGTCACCACTTTGTCAACAAATGCGTGAGCAAATTGTTGAACAGTTTAAGAAAAACCTTTCTCAACCAGCTATTGCAAGGAATTTAGGGATTTCACCATCTACGCTCCGTAATATCATCAAAGGGTTCAGAGAATCTGGAGAAATCACTGCACGTCAGCAGCTAAGACCGTGAACGTCGATCCCTCAGGCTGTACTGCATCAACATGCAACATCAGTGTGTAAAGGATATCACCACATGGGCTCAGGAACACTTCAGAAACCCACTGTCAGTAACTACAGTTGGTCGCTACATCTGTAAGTGCAAGTTAAAACTCTCCTTTGCAAGGCGAAAACCGTTTATCAACAACACCCAGAAACGCCGTCGGCTTCGCTGGGCCTGAGCTCATCTAAGATGGACTGATGCGAAGTGGAAAAGTGTTCTGTGGTCTGACGAGCCCACATTTCAAATTATTTTTGGAAACTGTGGACGTCGTGTCCTCCGGACCAAAGAGGAAAAGAACCATCCGGATTGTTATAGGCGCAAAGTGTAAAAGCCAGCATGTGTGATGGTATGGGGGTGTATTAGTGCCCAAGACATGGGTAACTTACACATCTGTGAAGGCACCATTAATGCTGAAAGGTACATACAGGTTTTGGAGCAACATATGCTGCCATCCAAGCAACGTTGCCATGGACGCCCCTGCTTATTTCAGCAAGAAAATGCCAAGCCACGTGTTACATCAACGTGGCTTCATAGTAAAAGAGTGCGGGTACTAGACTGGCCTGCCTGTAGTCCAGACCTGTCTCCCATTGAAAATGTGTGGTGCATTATGAAGCCTAAAATAGCACAACGGAGACCCCCGGACTGTTGAACAACTTAAGCTGTACATCAAGCAAGAATGGGAAAGAATTCCACCTGAGAAGCTTAAAAAAAGTGTCTCCTCGGTTCCCAAACGTTTACTGAGTGTTGTTAAAAGGAAAGGCCATGTAACACAGTGGTGAACATGCCCTTTCCCAACTACTTTGGCACGTGTTGTTGTTGTATTCCGTTTATATTTACATCTAACACAATTTCCCAACTCATATGGAAACAGGGTTTGTAGACTGGGCTCCTCAGGGGGCCTAGTCAGGAGTGGGAAAAAAACCTCCATGCAATGCACACATAAACACGTTACATTTAATCACGACAAACTCGCAACAGAGGGGCGGGGAGGGAGGGAGGTGTCCTCAGTGGGTTTTTTTCAGAACAGCCTGGTCCTGTTTCCACAGCGTCAAGGCCATCCGAGGAGTCAAATCGTAGATTAGGATGTTTGTTTTCCGCGAGCAGACAAAACAATGACTTGTCTGTTCTATTCGTCCATGCTGGGTGCTCTCAAATTCAATTCGATTTTGTCAATTGCGTCGAGAGTCCAGCTGATCCTTTCCGTGTCTGATGTTTAGATTTGAGGACAGCGCAAAGAAAGAGGCTTCAAAAAAAAGTTCAGACAAGACAAAAAACAAAGAGAGCAAGCTGGGAGAAGAGGGAGCGGAAAAAAATCCTCTCGGGTGTTTATAAGGTGCAATGTCTTATTCTTATTCTTATCCTTCTTCTGGTGTGTCCTAATCTAGTAGGTGATTTGATTCCTTCCTAGTTTCTGCTCCCCCTTACAGTTCTTCCCGCTTCTACTGTGTTGTGCAATACAGAACACAGTAGAAGCGGGAAGAACTGTAAGGGGGAGCAGAAACTAGGAAGGAATCAAATCACTTACTAGTGTCTTCCTGTTGTTGGGGGTCTCCACATCTGCGGTCCCCTCCAAGGTTTTCTCATTGTCATCTCATTGGGTTGAGTTTTTTCTTTGGGATCTGAGCCGAGGATGTCGTTATGGCTTGTGCAGCCCTTTGAGACACTCTTGATTTAGGGCTTGTGACAGACTCGCACTGT
Organism: Nerophis lumbriciformis; assembly: GCF_033978685.3. Taxonomy (NCBI): domain Eukaryota; kingdom Metazoa; phylum Chordata; class Actinopteri; order Syngnathiformes; family Syngnathidae; genus Nerophis; species Nerophis lumbriciformis. The sequence continues at coordinate 5,413,273 of NC_084553.2, forward strand.
CCGGGTTCCACTGACCACCAAATAGGGACGTACCGTCGAGCAGGTTTGCGACTTCCTTTTATTATTTCAATAAACCTTCGTCGATGTCTTGCGTAGGGTCGCTTTTCAGCGCCGGCTCCACCTGCTCGTCTGTCCTTGCCTCTCGTGCGCTCTCGTTCTGCCTGCGTCGGTTTTCCTCCTCCTTCCGCCGCCTCGTCCTCCTCCGCTGCTGCCCTTTTACACATCAAGAGGGGATTACACAATTGTTCCCAGCCGGGCGATCCACGCACCTGACGTTCATTACGGCGCCGATCCCGGGGCGCCGGGCCTCGCTGCTGGTCCGCCGCCCTACGCCTCCATCTCGCAGTCGGCCCCGGCATACCCCGCCTCGCTGTCGGTCTGCTGACCACGCCTCCCCACGGAGCTATATAAGTAAACATTGATTGATTGATAGATTTTTGAGCGCCGTGTGTAGTGTTCTATATTTTAAATGCCATCCATCCATCCATCTTCTTCCGCTTATCCGAGGTCGGGTTGCGGGGGCAGCGGCCTAAGCAGGGAAGCCCAGACTTCCCTCTCCCCAGCCACTTCGTCCAGCTCTTCCTGTGGGACCCCGAGGCGTTCCCAGGCCAGCCGGGAGACATAGTCTTCCCAACGTGTCCTGGGTCTTCCCCGCGGCCTCCTACCGGTTGGACGTGCCCTAAACACCTCCCTAGGGAGGCACTCGGGTGGCATCCTGACCAGATGCCCGAACCACCTCATCTGGCTCCTCTCGATGTGGAGGAGCAGCGGCTTTACTTTGAGCTCCCCCCGGATGGCAGAGCTTCTCACCCTATCTCTAAGGGAGAGCCCCGCCACCCGGCGGAGGAAACTCATTTGGGCCGCTTGTATCCGTGATCTTGTCCTTTCGGTCATGACCCAAAGCTCATGACCATAGGTGAGGATGGGAACGTAGATCGACCGGTAAATTGAGAGCTTTGCCTTCCGGCTCAGCTCCTTCTTCACCACAACGGATCGATACAGCGTCCGCATTACTGAAGACGCCGCACCGATGCGCCTGTCGATCTCACGATCCACTCTTCCCTCACTCGTGAACAAGACTCCGAGGTACTTGAACTCCTCCACTTGGGGCAAGATCTCCTCCCCAACCCGGAGATGGCACTCCACCCTTTTCCGGGCGAGAACCATGGACTCGGACTTGGAGGTGCTGATTCTCATCCCAGTCGCTTCACACTCGGCCGCGAACCGATCCAGTGAGAGCTGAAGATCCGGGCCAGATGAAGCCAGACATCATCTGCAAAAAGCAGAGACCTAATCCCGCAGCCACCAAACCAGATCCCCTCAACGCCCTGACTGCGCCTAGAAATTCTGTCCATAAAAGTTATGAACAGAATCGGTGACATATTTTAAATGGAACATGTAAAATGTCGGTGTTGTTCACTCGAGTTATATTGCAGTCTACACGTTGTCGGAGGCAGATATTTACATATATCCGAATTTTTGCGTTACTTATTTTCTTTCATAGTCATATTTGAAAACAGCTGGTGTTTTCCATTTATTATCTTTCTGTTTCTCTGCAAGTAAACTGTGTGTGTTAACCTTGAATTCTTTGGAATGTGTTTTGACTAGCATGTGTTTTGACTAGGGAGAGGAGAGAGGAGAGAGGGTTTTGGGGTCGGGGAGACAGACCATTTTGTTCTATGCTGGACTGGTCTCAAATGTATATTTGCAAAGCTTTGCCAATATATTACAAAAGACCTATTCTGTCTCTGGTGGTTTTTCAACTCAGCTTTAAGTGTCGTAAAAGACACTGAGATCATTATTCATGCGTTCGTTACGTCTCGTCTCGACTACTGTAACGTATTATTTTCGGGTCTCCCTATGTCTAGCATTAAAAAATTACAGTTGGTACAAAATGCGGCTGCTAGACTTTTGACAAGAACAAGAAAGTTTGATCATATTACGCCTATACTGTATATACCTTTATATACATATATACATATATATATACCTATACTGGCTCACCTGCACTGGCTTCCTGTGCACTTAAGATGTGACTTTAAGGTTTTACTACTTACGTATAAAATACTACACGGTCTAGCTCCGTCCTATCTTGTCGATTGCATTGTACCATATGTCCCGGCAAGAAATCTGCGTTCAAAGAACTCCGGCTTATTAGTGATTCCCAGAGCCCAAAAAAAGTCTGCGGGCTATAGAGCGTTTTCTATTGGGGCTCCAGTACTATGGAATGCCCTCCCGGTAACAATTAGAGATGCTACCTCAGTAGAAACATTTAAGTCCCATCTTAAAACTCATTTGTATACTCTAGCCTTTAAATAGCCCCCCTGTTAGACCAGTTGATCTGCCGTTTCTTTTCTTTTCTCCTCTGCTCCCCTTTTCCTTGGGGGGGGGGCACAGGTCCGGTGGCCGTGGATGAAGTGCTGGCTGTCCAGAGTCGGGACCCGGGGTGGACCGCTCGCCTGTGCATCGGCTGGGAACATCTCTGCGCTGCTGACCCGTCTCCGCTCGGGATGGTGTCCTGCTGGCCCCACTATGGACTGGACTCTTACTATTATGTTGGATCCACTATGGACTGGACTCTCACAATATTATGTCAGACCCACTCGACATCCATTGCTTTCGGTCTCCCCTAGAGGGGGGGGGGGTTACCCACATATGCGGTCCTCTCCAAGGTTTCTCATAGTCATTCACATCGACGTCCCACTGGGGTGAGTTTTTCCTTGCCCTTATGTGGGCTTTGTACCGAGGATGTGGTTGTGGCTTGTGCAGCCCTTTGAGACACTTGTGATTTAGGGCTATATAAATAAACATTGATTGATTGATTGATTGAAAAGAGCTTGGGAGCGACTTGTGACTTGAATTCCCTGGGAGGAACAACTGATCCAAAACGCAACAACGTATGTATTATGTGTGACTGCCATCATATTGCAGTCTACACGTATCTCTTGTGTGTGACTGCCATCTGCCGGTCACACTTTATCATTTCACCATGTACCAATTTAAATAACTTTGAGGTCGGTAAGCACAACCAAAACGGTTCCGTACATTAGGCACACCGTCGAGTTTTGAGAAAATGAAAGGAAATAACGGTATACCAGAATGTATGAGTCAGTATGGTCCAGAATAATCTCAAACCCCTGCTGACACTTTTGTCTTTGACATTTTGTTGTTGAAGGATGCTCGCAAGTCTGTGCTTTTTGGAAGAGACAAAGTGGGCCTTTTATTTCTGCCACCGTAATTAAACGCTGACGCAAGTTCTCCATCTTGATCATCCCCCCCCACACACCACCACCACCACCACGTAGGCGACGACTCTTTGACATTTGGGACAGTCGGAGGAGGCTCTGTCAGCAGCACCAGAATTAAGTCGCCATTGTTCGTCTATTCTTGGTTCTGACGGCTGAACAAAACGTTCTAAATTTGTGTCGCCCTGAAAAGATCCCTAAATCCTAACTCCCATGATTGCTACTATGTTTGGTATCATTCCGTGACACCCAAACACAGGGACAGTATCGCCTTACCGTTCACATTTAAAGCTACACAATGCCAATTTCTGTTCATTATTATATCCTAAACTTTTGCATGCATTTGCAATTCCAAGACATTAGATGGCAGTAGTGGACAGGCCAGACCTGGGGACGGCGTCGCGCGGTTGGGAGAGTGGCCGTGCTAGCAACCTGAGGGTTCCTGGTTCAATCCCCGACTTCTACCAACCTCGTCACCATCAATCAATCAATCAATCAATGTTTACTTATACAGCCCTAAATCACGAGTGTCTCAAAGGGCTCAGATCCCACATAAGGGCAAGGAAAAACTCAACCCAATGGGATAAAAATGAGAAAACTTGGAGGGGACCCTCCTCCCCCCTCCCCATCCCTGGGCGACCGGTGCAATAGACGTTGAGTGGATCTAGCATAATATTGTGAGAGTCCAGTCCATAGTGGATCTAACATAATATTGTGAGAGTCCAGTCCATAGTGGATCTAACATAATAGTGAGAGTCCAGTCCATAGTGGATCTAACATAATAGTGAGAGTCCAGTCCATAGTGGATCTAACATAATAGTGAGAGTCCAGTCCATAGTGGATCTAACATAATAGTGGGAGTCCAGTCCATAGTGGATCTAACATAATAGTGAGAGTCCAGTCCATAGTGGATCTAACGTACTATTGTGAGAGTCTAGTCCAAAGTGGATCCAACATAATAGTGAGAGTCTAGTCCATAGTGGATCTAACATAATAGTGGGAGTCCAGTCCATAGTGGATCTAACATAATATTGTGAGAGTCCAGTCCATAGTGGATCTAACTTAATAGTGTGAAAGTCCAGTCCATAGTGGATCTAACATAATAGTGAGAGTTCAGTTCATAGTGGATCTAACATAATATTGAGAGTCCAGTCCATAGTGGATCTAACTTAATAGTGTGAAAGTCCAGTCCATAGTGGATCTAACATAATAGTGAGAGTTCAGTTCATAGTGGAGCTAACATAATAGTGAGAGTCCAGTCCATAGTGGATCTAGTGTAATATTGTGAGAGTCTAGTCCATAGTGGATCTAACATAATAGTGAGAGTCCAGTCCATAGTGGATCTAATATAATAGTGGGAGTCCAGTCCATTGTGGATCTAACATAATAGCGAGAGTCCAGTCCATAGTGGATCTAACATAATAGTGGGAGTCCAGTCCATAGTGGATCTAATGTAATAATAGTGAGAGTCCAGTCCATAGTGGATCTAACATCATAGTGGGAGTCCAGTCCATAGTGGATCTAACATAATAATGGGAGTCCAGTCCGTAGTGGATCTAACATAATAGTGAGAGTCCCGCCCATAGTGGATCTAACACAATAGTGACAGTCCAGTCCATTGTGGATCTAACATAATAGTGAGACTCCAGCCCATAGTGGATCTAACATAATAGTGAGAGTCCAGTCCATAGTGGATCTAACGTAATAGTGAGAGTCCAGTCCATAGTAGATCTAACATAATAGTGAGAGTCCAGTCCATAGTGGATCTAACATAATAGTGAGAGTCCAGTCCATAGTGGATCTAACATAATAGTGAGAGTCCAGTCCTTAGTGGATCTAACATGATAGTGGGAGTCCAGTCCATAGTGGATCTAACATAATAGTGAGAGTCCAGTCCATAGTGGATCTAACATAATAGTGAGAGTCCAGTCCATAGTGGACCTAACATAATAGTGTGAGAGTCCAGTCCATAGTGGATCTAATGTAATATTGTGAGAGTCTAGTCCATAGTGGATCTAACATAATAGTGAGAGTCCAGTCCATAGTGGATCTAATGTAATAGTGAGAGTCCAGTCCATTGTGGATCTAACATAATAGCGAGAGTCCAGTCCATAGTGGATCTAACATAATAGCGGGAGTCCAGTCCATAGTGGATCTAACATAATAGTGAGAGTCCAGTCCATAGTGGATCTAACATAATAGTGGGAGTCCAGTCCATAGTGGATCTAACATAATAGTGAGAGTCCAGTCCATAGTGGATCTAACGTACTATTGTGAGAGTCTAGTCCAAAGTGGATCCAACATAATAGTGAGAGTCTAGTCCATAGTGGATCTAACATAATAGTGGGAGTCCAGTCCATAGTGGATCTAACATAATATTGTGAGAGTCCAGTCCATAGTGGATCTAACTTAATAGTGTGAAAGTCCAGTCCATAGTGGATCTAACATAATAGTGAGAGTTCAGTTCATAGTGGATCTAACATAATATTGAGAGTCCAGTCCATAGTGGATCTAACTTAATAGTGTGAAAGTCCAGTCCATAGTGGATCTAACATAATAGTGAGAGTTCAGTTCATAGTGGAGCTAACATAATAGTGAGAATCCAGTCCATAGTGGATCTAGTGTAATATTGTGAGAGTCTAGTCCATAGTGGATCTAACATAATAGTGAGAGTCCAGTCCATAGTGGATCTAATATAATAGTGGGAGTCCAGTCCATTGTGGATCTAACATAATAGCGAGAGTCCAGTCCATAGTGGATCTAACATAATAGCGGGAGTCCAGTCCATAGTGGATCTAATGTAATAATAGTGAGAGTCCAGTCCATAGTGGATCTAACATCATAGTGGGAGTCCAGTCCATAGTGGATCTAACATAATAATGGGAGTCCAGTCCGTAGTGGATCTAACATAATAGTGAGAGTCCCACCCATAGTGGATCTAACACAATAGTGACAGTCCAGTCCATTGTGGATCTAACATAATAGTGAGACTCCAGCCCATAGTGGATCTAACATAATAGTGAGAGTCCAGTCCATAGTGGATCTAACGTAATAGTGAGAGTCCAGTCCATAGTAGATCTAACATAATAGTGAGAGTCCAGTCCATAGTGGATCTAACATAATAGTGAGAGTCCAGTCCATAGTGGATCTAACATAATAGTGAGAGTCCAGTCCTTAGTGGATCTAACATGATAGTGGGAGTCCAGTCCATAGTGGATCTAACATAATAGTGAGAGTCCAGTCCATAGTGGATCTAACATAATAGTGAGAGTCCAGTCCATAGTGGACCTAACATAATAGTGTGAGAGTCCAGTCCATAGTGGATCTAATGTAATATTGTGAGAGTCTAGTCCATAGTGGATCTAACATAATAGTGAGAGTTCAGTCCATAGTGGATCTAATGTAATAGTGAGAGTCCAGTCCATTGTGGATCTAACATAATAGCGAGAGTCCAGTCCATAGTGGATCTAACATAATAGCGGGAGTCCAGTCCATAGTGGATCTAACATAATAGTGAGAGTCCAGTCCATAGTGGATCTAGTGTAATATTGTGAGAGTCTAGTCCATAGTGGATCTAACATAATAGCGACAGTCCAGTTCATAGTGGATCTAGTGTAATATTGTGAGAGTCTAGTCCATAGTGGATCTAACATAATAGTGAGAGTCCAGTCCATAGTGGATCTAACATAATAGTGGGAGTCCAGTCCATAGTGGATCTAACATAATAGTGAGAGTCCAGTCCATAGTGGATCTAACATAATAGTGGGAGTCCAGTCCATAGTGGATCTAACATAATAGTGAGAGTCCAGTCCATAGTGGATCTAACATAATAGTGAGAGTCCAGTCCATATTGGATTTAACATAATAGTGAGAGTCCAGTCCATAGTGGATCTAACATAATAGTGAGAGTCCAGTCCATAGTGGATCTAACATAATAGTGAGAGTTCAGTCCATAGTGGATCTAACATAATAGTGGGAGTCCAGTCCATAGTGGATCTAACATAATAGTGAGAGTCCAGTCCATAGTGGATCCAACATAATAGTGAGAGTCCAGTCCATAGTGGATCTAACATAATAGTGAGAGTCCAGTCCATAGTGGATCTAACATAATAGTGAGAGTCCAGTCCATAGTGGATCTAACATAATAGTGGGAGTCCAGTCCATAGTGGATCTAGTGTAATATTGTGAGAGTCTAGTCCATAGTGGATCTAACATAATAGTGAGAGTCCAGTCCATAGTGGATCTAGTGTAATATTGTGAGAGTCTAGTCCATAGTGGATCTAACATAATAGTGAGAGTCCAGTCCATAGTGGATCTAACATAATAGTGGGAGTCCAGTCCATAGTGGATCTAACATAATAGTAAGAGTCCAGTCCATAGTGGATCTAACATAATAGTGAGAGTCCAGTCCATAGTGGATCTAATGTAATATTGTGAGAGTCTAGTCCATAGTGGATCCAACATAATAGTGAGAGTCCAGTCCATAGTGGATCTAATGTAATAGTGAGAGTCCAGTGCATAGTGGATCTCGTGTAATATTGTGAGAGTCTCGTCCATAGTGGATCTAACATAATAGTGAGAGTCCAGTCCATAGTGGATCTAACATAATAGTGGGAGAGTCCAGTCCATAGTGGATCCAACATAATAGTGGGAGTCCAGTCCATAGTGGATCTAACATAATAGTGAGAGTCCAGTGCATAGTGGATCTCGTGTAATATTGTGAGAGTCCCGTCCATAGTGGATCTAACATAATAGTGAGAGTCCAGTCCATAGTGGACCTAACATAATAGTTTGAGAGTCCAGTCCATGGTGGATCTAACATAATAGTGGGAGTCCAGTCCATAGTGGATCTAACATAATAGTGAGAGTCCAGTCCATGGTGGATCTAACATAATAGTGGGAGTCCAGTCCATAGTTGATCTAACATAATAGTGAGAGTCCAGTCCATAGTGGATCCAACATAATAGTGGGAGTCCAATCCATAGTGGATCTAATATAATAGTGAGAGTCCAGTCCATAGTGGATCTAACATAATAGTGTGAGAGTCCAGTCCATAGTGGATCTAACATAATAGTGAGAGTCCAGTTCATAGTGGATCCAACATTATAGTGAGAGTCCAGTCTATAGTGGATCTAACATAATAGTGAGAGTCCAGTTCATAGTGGATCCAACATAATAGTGAGAGTCCAGTCCGTAGTGGATCTAACATAATAGCGAAAGTCCAGTCCATAGTGGATCTAACATAATAGTGAGAGTCCAGTTCATAGTGGATCTAACATAATAGTGAGAGTCCAGTCCGTAGTGGATCTAACATAATAGTGAGAGTCCAGTTCATAGTGGGAGATCATCCCGAGCGGAGACAGGTCAGCAGATCGGACTAGACGCACTCTCAAACATTGTTGAGTTTTCGTGCACGTTTAAGGACGTCAAAAATGCAAAATAAATGTTGTTATTATGTTAGTTGATCATCTGGCACTATAACTAAAAACCTGTTTGAAATGACGTTGTCATGTCTGTGTGATCATGTTTTGTTTTAGTAATGTTCGGTTTCAATTTTGGACTTTTTGTGCACTTTTGTTTTGTTTTGTCACCATAGCAACCATTAGTTTCACCTGTCACGTCACGCACCTGTTCCACGTTTGGACTCATTGTGCACTCTTGTCACCATAGCAACCATTAGTTTTCACCTGTCACGTCACGCACCTGTTTCACGTTTTGAGTCACGCACCTGCTTTCACTAATCATGTCCATAGTATTTAAGTTCATTCATTTTCTGTTGTTCGTCCTGACGACATCCCCGCATTTATGCCCCCTGTCACACTCTGTCCTCCGCTGCGCACTTCATGTCCATGCCAAGTAAGTTTTGTTTCGATTCATGCCACAGTTAGTGTTTTGTTTAATTGTTCATAGTTTTTTTGCCCCCGTGCAAGTCTTTTGTTTTTCATTAGTCAAGTTGTACATCCGCCTTGAGCGCGCCTTTTTATTCTTTTGTTAGTGTAAAATAAATAATGTCTTCACCTTCACGCCATGTCTGGTCCAAATGCTCATTTGCACCACGGGAGAACAAACCACGTCAAAGTCCAAGTCCTGACAGACGTCCCTCGGACACAACATCAACACACCTGGAATACATCAATAATTTGAACACCGCAAGAAAAAAACACAGTTTTTTGTCAACGAAACCACGAGCCAACCAAAAAGGATCCGTCTCATCGTGCGATATCAATGCTACTCTGCTGGCGATGATATCGATATTTGGATCGACCTGACCCCGCCTGCCATGCCGTTACAAGCACACCTGCACCAGGTCATTACTTTGGTCCACACAAAGTGCCAACAACTGGACAAAGGCGCCCTGGCCGGCGTGTTGAAACACATTCAAAGCGGCGTGAGTCACTTTGAAGCGAGAAGTCAACTCAAAAGTGTGAGAGAACAAACGAATCGCCGCAGGAAGCTGATGCATTTTTAAACCTTATAGATTTTTATTCATTTTGAACCGAGCCTCGTAAGGCTAATACAAAAAAGGGATTTTTAGAAATGTTGGCCAACTGAAAAGTATGAAAATGAAAAATATGAGCATGTACAATACTCAATACTTGGTTGGAGCTCCTTTTGCCTCAATTACTGCGTTAATGCGGCGTGGCATGGAGTCGATGAGTTTCTGGCACTGCTCAGGTGTTATGAGAGCCCAGGTTGCTCTGATAGTGGCCTTCAACTCTTCTGCGTTTTTGGGTCTGACATTCTGCATCTTCCTTTTCACAATACCCCACAGATTTTCTATGGGGCTAAGGTCAGGGGAGTTGGCGGGCCAATTTAGAACAGAAATACCATGGTCCGTAAACCAGGCACGGGTAGATTTTGCGCTGTGTGCAGGCGTCAAGTCCTGTTGGAACTTGAAATCTCCATCTCCATAGAGCAGGTCAGCAGCAGGAAGCATGAAGTGCTCTAAAACTTGCTGGTAGACGGCTGCGTTGACCCTGGATCTCAGGAAACAGAGTGGACCGACACCAGCAGATGACATGGCACCCCAAACCATCACCCAACCATGCAAATTTTGCATTTCCTTTGGAAATTGAGGTCCCAGAGTCTGGAGGAAGACAGGAGAGGCACAGGATCCACGTTGCCTGAAGTCTAGTGTAAAGTTTCCACCATCAGTGATGGTTTGGGGTGCCATGTCATCTGCTGGGAGCCGTAGCTGAGGCGATCCGCGAGAAGGGCCCGACGCACGGCCAGGGTCACCACCGCGCCCACTGCACCGACACCCCGCCTCGTCCGCCTGCGCCGCGGCCGGCGTCACGCGTAACAGGGGTCTCGTAACAGGGGTCACTCCGCGCGCTCCGCCCGCGCAGCTTACCTGCCAGCAACCCCTGTTGCCGGGGGCGCGTAACAGGGGTCACTCCGCGCGCAGTGCGCTCACGAAAGGGGTGGGGCTCACCCTGGTTGATATAGACAACAGGACGGTGGCCATGGAAGTCGGAACCCGCTAAGGAGTGTGTAACAACCCACCTGCCGAATCAACTAGCCCTGAAAAACCTACTCAGTGGCCTAGTGGTTAGAGTGTCCGCCCTGAGATCGGTAGGTTGTGAGTTCAAACCCCGGCCGAGTCATACCAAAGACTATAAAAATGGGACCCATTACGTCCCTGCTTGGCACTCAGCATCAAGGGTTGGAATTGGGGGTTAAATCACCAAAAATGATTCCCGGGCGCAGCACCGCTGCTGCCCACTGCTCCCCTCACCTCCCAGGGGGTGATCGAGGGGATGGGTTAAATGCAGAGGACAAATTTCACCACACCTAGTGTGTGTGTGACAATCATTGGGACTTTAACTTTAACTTAACTAAATGGATGGCGCTGGAGCGTCGGGCCCTTACCCGGCCGTCGCCGGCAGCGAGACGCGCTTGGAGGTGCGCTCAGCGCGGCTCCCATATGATTGCGCAGTGGTGTGCGTCTGGGCCGTGACAGCGTGGCACGCATTGAATGTCTGTGCATCAGTCTCCTTTCTTTAACAGGCAAAAGCTTTATAACCTCACTAATGCCTTGCATCGTCTATATTAGATATATAACAACGGGCGGGTGCGGGTGGGTGCGGTTCTGATTAAATGTTACATCGGGTGGCTGGCGGATGGTTGACGACTTTCTGATGCGGTTGCGGATGAAATAATTGCCTATCCGCGCATCTCTAGTAGCCGATATGAATGTATTGGTTAAACTGATCTCCTAAAGCTTTAGTAAAGCTTAAAAATATTCCAATTCTGTCTTGATGGTCCTTCTTACTCAGCATATATGTCATCAAAAGAACTTGGGATTGACCAGTAACTTAGATTCCCTGGGAGGAAGAACTGGTCCGACGCAACAATTATCAACACAAATCCTGGCCTGGTGTCGCACAACCAGCTGAAAAACTGATTGCTAGAATGAAAACGAGTGATTAGGCGCAGGAAGGGTTAAGAAATGTGTTCCTTCAAGCCGACAGCTTTCTTTGCTCTCCTTCAGCACAAAACTGTCACTTTCCGCCTGGCGTGCTCATCACGACTTGAATAGTCCATTTTTCCAACCGCTCCCTCTGCGGTTGGAAAAAAAATCCTAAAAAAAATCGGCCTGTTGAGCCGCCATCAGTCTGCTGGCATTTGATCAATGGCCGCCTCCCTTTGTGCTGCTAAGCGACACATAAAAGAGGCTGTTATCAGCTCGCCGGCATCGGCGACGCAGGGGCGGGGAGAGGGCGGGTAGAGGAGGGCGGCGGAGCATAGGTCAACGCGGCGATACGAGGTTTTACAGCTGTCAGCCGCCGTCTGCACGGAAACACTCAAAGGGGAGGAGATGGGAATGAAAGCCGGGTGCAGATTCGAAGGAGAGAACCTTGTAAAAGACACCCAGAAGACGGCCGGGATGAGTGTGGATCTGCCGGTAATGTTGCAATGTTCAACAAATTACTCCAAAAACGCTTCAAACATGAGGAAATCCAGGCTCCACTTTTCCAAAAATGTGCTAGTTCAAAGCTAACATACATTGGCTTTGCTGTTGACATGCTACTGATTAGCATTAGCAAATTTACATGGCCATATCAACGCCTCCAAATGTGTTAATGAAAAACGACGTCACAATCAAACAGCTGGCGTGTAATAAGTGCAACACTTACAGTATTAAGACTTTTTAGGGCGCAACAGAAAAAAAACACCAAAACCCAGAGGTGTAAATTTTTACTGTTAAGTGTCAAAAAGTGAAATAAAATGTCATTAGTGAATATTTTTCCACGTACATAATTTATAACTCTTCACATCCAAACTTTTCACCAACTTTACAGGAAAAAAAGTAATTCATGTCCTTTTGGCCCTTATTTATTTTTAATTAACCACACAAACTATGCAATATTTTCCAAAAAATACATGTTACGTGGAACATTTATGAGGATTTTATTATACACAATATTTGATTAAAAAAAAAAAAAAAAAATCACTGATTGTGATGCATATTATTTTTGAGCTAATTATACCAGTTAGAACTTTTTACTGTTATGGCAAATAACCTTCCCAATAAAAGTGGAAAAAAACATTAAATTGATCATATTTAATCCTATATTTATAACTCCCCACACAATCAAACTTTTCACCAACTTTACAAAAAAAAGTATTTATGTTTTATTGCCCTAAATTATTTTTAATTGAAAAGCACAACCAAATATTTTCCAAAAAATAGATGCAAAGTAGAAAATTTGATGATGTCAATATTTGATAAAAACAATGATCGTGATGCAATATTATTTTTGGATAAATGTTGCAATGTTCAACAATTGACCCCAAAAACTCTTCAACTTGAGTAAATCAAGGCTGCACTTTTCCGAAAATGCGCTAGCTCGATGCTAGTATACATTGGCTTTGCTGTTGACATGCTACTGATTAGCATTAGCAAATTTACATGGCCATATCAACGCCTCCAGTTAATGAAAAATTACGTCACAATCAAACAGCTGGCGTGTAATAAGTGCAACACTTACAGTATTAAGACTTTTTAGGGCGCAACAGAAAAAAAACACCAAAACCCAGAGGTGTAAATTTTTACTGTTAGGTGCCAAAAAGTGAAATAAAATGTCATTAATGAATATTTTTCTATGTACAATATTTATAACTCCTCACATCCAAACTTTTCACCAACTTTACAGGAAAAAAAGTAATTCATGTCCTTTTCGCCCTTATTTATTTTTAATTAACCACACAAACTATGCAATATTTTCCAAAAAATACATGTTACGTGGAACATTTAGGAGGATTTTATTATACACAATATTTGATAAAAAAATAAAAAAAATCCCTGATTGTGATGCATATTATTTTTGAGCTAATTATACCAGTTAAAACTTTTTACTGTTATGGCAAACAACCTTCCCAATAAAAGTGGAAAAAAACCCATTAAATTGATCATATTTAATCCTATATTTATAACTCCCCACACAATCAAACTTTTCACCAACTTTACAAAAAAAAAGTATTTATGTTTTATTGCCCTAAATTATTTTTAATTTAAAAGCACAACCAAATATTTTCCAAAAAATAGATGCAAAGTAGAACATTTGATGATGTCAATATTTGATAAAAAAAATGATCGTGATGCAATATTATTTTGGGATTAATGTTGCAATGTTCAACAATTGACTCCAAAAACTTGATTAAATTAAGGCTGCACTTTTCCGAAAATGTGCTAGCTCGATGCTAATATACATTGGCTTTGCTGTTGACATGCTACTGATTAGCATTAGCGAATTTACATGGCGATATCAATGCCTCCAAATGTGTTAATGAAAAACGACGTTACAATCAAACAGCTGGTGTGTAATAAGTGCAACACTTACAGTATTAAGACTTTTTAGGACGCAACAAAAAATGCCAGAGGTGTAACATTTTCCTGTTAGAATTATTATTATTAAAAAAATCTGCAATCTTTTCAAACTTAATTACTTCTTTCAACCCAGCAGCCATCACAGCATCAGTGCAATGTCAATACAGGTAGTGAGTGTGCCTTACACTCACTCACTCATCACTAGTGCCAGCTAAGTACATGATCAAACATGCAAAACAAAAAAAAAAAAAACATAGCTTCTGTTTTTAGGTGAAGTATGACAAGAGGAGTAACGACACAATGCTCGAGGGCCAAGTTTTATTTTCTATTTCCCGTCACGCGGATGACTCGGGGCGACAAAGACAAGAGTTATGACAAAACGCTGACAAGGCGCGTCAGCTGCGATTCAGGAGCCCCGAGCGCCGACACAAATAGTCGCACTAATCCACCGGATGGGAATTAGGAGGACGCTTTGACGACGTTCAGCGTCACGCCGGAGGACGTAAAAAATAAATAAAAAAAAGGTGCACGTCTCGTAAAAAGACTTTATTCGTCCTAATTACAGCCAAGACACGTTCACTTCTTGTCCCGGCCTCCAGGAGACGGAGAACCGTCCTTGTTTCTATAAAAGCGTCTGATGGCGGCGCTAATTTTACAAGTCGGCCCTAATAAGGCGCTTGACAAAACGTTTAGGACGAGGAGCGCGTGAAACAAGCCAAAGACTACCTTTACGGCCTCGTTAACTCTGCTGGTGTTAAATGTTAACGAGCGCGGTTGGAGGCGTCGTCCTGGCGAGGGGAGGCGGCCTCTCCCGCTTTACTTTGCAGGTTGCACACCTGCGCAGGACTTTTGTGTTCTTTTTGCCAAAGCACTTTTGTTATACTACATTTATATTGTATTTCCCCAAAGCCAGCTTTGAGACATTTAAATACTTCACTAACCAACAAGGAAAAGAAGCTTAACTTCGCAGGACCCGCAGCCACCAGTGGAATAGTTGCATTGTTGTCAACACAGCCACACTTTTATTTTGAAGCTCACCTTTGCACTGAACAGGAAGTCACTGTGTGAAAGTGTAAGGAGACAAGTTATGTTTACATTT
>NC_084553.2:5430950-5435950 GCF_033978685.3 Nerophis lumbriciformis
TTTTTGTATTGTTTCAGTGTCAGGTTCAAACACTGATGACACAAATAATCTTGTATAAATAAACATTGATTGATTGGTTGATTGAATCAAACAGAGACAGAATTCAATTTGGACTCAATATTGAGGAGAGTTGCCTTAGGAATTAAATTAATTCCTAATTTATTCTTTTTTTATTCCAATTTTATCATTCTTTTTCTATTAATAACTTTTTTTTAAATATCATTTTTCATAAAAAAATTTATTTTTATCTTGTAAAATTATATCATTTTTTGGGGGGGAAAAAAATACATTTTAGATTATTCCTATTTTATTATTCCTATTTTATTATTATTTTTTCTTTTAATATTTTTTTTTTTTCAATTTCATTTTTCTTAACATTTTTTACTTTAACCTTGTAAAATTGTATCATTTTGTTTGGGAAAAAATCTTAGATTATTCCTATTTTATTATTTTTTATTATTCATATTTATTTTTTTTCTATTAATAATGTATTTATATATATAATTTTTCATATTTTTTTACTTTAATCTTGTAAATTTATATAATTTTGTTTGGGAAAAAAACATTTAGATTATTCCTATTTTATTATTTGTATTATTCCTATTTTATGAATTTATTTTTCTATTAATAATTTAAATATCATTTTCATAAAAATATTGTACTTTAATCTTGTAAAATTATATAATGTTGTTTGTGGAAAAAAAAAATATATATGATTGATTGATTGAATCAAACAGAGACAGAATTCAATTTGGACTCAATATTGAGGAGAGTCGCCTTTACACTGTAGCCTTGTACAGTATCTCTGAACGCTCTGCCAAAAGATTGCATGCCTCCTTCTTTTATATTGAACCCTCCCCGACCACATGGCCACCACTGTTTCCAAAGGACAAAGGTCGCAAAAAGTTCACAGAAAAGGTCGTAAACAATTCACAGAAAACGTCAGTTAAATAAGAGTTTGTAAAATAGTTCAAAAATAGGTCCATAAAATAGTTCAAAAAGAGTTCGATAAATAATTCAAAAAGAGTAACTAACAGTAAAGCTTCTAGGAGAACTATTCCGACCATAAAGCCCATACAAACCGCCAACATTACTCCATTTAAATCTACGAACTTTAATTAGATTTAGACTCACACTTAGACTTCCTTTTATTATTTTAATCTTGTAAAATTATATAATTTTGTTTGGGAAAAAAAATCTTAGATTATTCCTACTTTATTATTTTTATTATTCCTATTTTATCATTCTTCTTTCTATGAATAACTTATTCTTTTTTTTAAATATAATTTTTCATAAAATGTTTTACTTTAATCTTGTAAAATTATATAATTTTGTTTGGGAAGAAATATATCTTAGATTATTCCTTTTTTATTATTTTTATTATTCCTACTTTATTATTATTTTTTCTATTAATAACTTATTGTTTTAATATAATTTTTCATAAGATTTTTTACTTTAATCTTGTAAATTATACAATTTTGTTTGGGAAAATTTACATCTTGGATTATTCCTATTTTATAATTTTTGTTATTCCTATTTTATTATTCTGTTGTCTATTAAAACTTATTTTTTGATAACATTTTTCATAACATGTTTTACTTTAATCATGTAAAATTTTATAATTTTGTTTGGGGAACATAAATTAATTAGATTATTCCTAATTTATTCTTTTTTTATTCCAATTTTATCATTCTTTTTCTATTAATAACTTTTTTTTAAATATCATTTTTCATAACATTTTTGATGTTTATCTTGTAAAATTATATCATTTTTTTGGGGGGGGAAATACATTTTAGATTATTCCTATTTTATTATTTTTTTTTCTTTTAATAATTTTTTTTTTTCAATTTCATTTTTCTTAACATTTTTTACTTTAACCTTGTAAAAATTGTATCATTTTGTTTGGGAAAAAATCTTAGATTAGTCCTATTTTATTATTTTTTATTATTCTTTTTTTTTTATTTTCTATTAATAATGTATTTATATATATCATTTTTCATATTTTTTTTACTTTAATCTTGTAAATTTATATAATTTTGTTTGGGAAAAAAACATTTAGATTATTCCTATTTTATTATTTGTATTATTCCTATTTTATGAATTTATTTTTCCAATAATAATTTAAATATCATTTTCATAAAAATATTGTACTTTAATCTTGTAAAATTATATAATGTTGTTTGTGGAAATTTTTTTTATATATGATTGATTGATTGAATCAAACAGAGACAGATTTCAATTTGGACTCAATATTGAGGAGAGTCGCCTTTACACTGTACCCTTGTACAGTATCTCAGCACGCTCTGCCAAAAGATTGCATGCCTCCTTCTTTTATATTGAACCCTCCCCGACCACATGGCCACCACTGTTTCCAAAGGACAAAGGTCGCAAAAAGTTCACAGAAAAGGTCGTAAACAATTCACAGAAAAGGTCAGTTCAAAAAGAGTTCGTAAAATAGTTCAAAAAGAGGTCCATAAAATAGTTCAAAAATAGTTCGACAAATAATTCAAAAAGAGTAACTAACAGTAAAGCTTCTAGGAGAACTATTCCGGCCATAAAGCCCATACAAACCGCCAACAATACTCCATTTAAATCTACAAACTTTAATTAGATTTAGACTCACACTTAGACTTCCTTTTATTATTTTAATCTTGTAAAATTATATAATTTTGTTTGGGGAAAAAAAATCTTAGATTATTCCTACTTTGTTATTTTTATTATTCCTATTTTATCATTCTTCTTTCTATGAATAACTTATTCTTTTTTTTAAATATCATTTTTCATAAAATGTTTTACTTTAATCTTGTAAAATTATATAATTTTGTTTGGGAAGAAATATATCTTAGATTATTCCTTTTTTATTATTTTTATTATTCCTACTTTATTATTATTTTTTCTATTAATAATTTATTGTTTTAATATAATTTTTCATAACATTTTTTACTTTAATCTTGTAAATTATACAATTTTGTTTGGGAAAAATTACATCTTGGATTATTCATATTTTATAATTTTTGTTATTCCTATTTTATTATTCTGTTGTCTATTAAAAACGTATTTTTTGATAACATTTTTCATAACATTTCTTACTTCAATCATGTAAAATTTTATAATTTTGTTTGGGGAACATAAATTAATTAGATTATTCCTAATTTATTCTTTTTTTATTCCAATTTTATCATTCTTTTTCTATTAATAACTTTTTTTTAAATATCATTTTTCATAACATTTTTGATTTTTATCTTGTAAAATTATATCATTTTTTGGGGGGGGAAAATACATTTTAGATTATTCCTATTTTATTATGATTTTTTCTTTTAATAATTTTTTTTTTTCCAATTTCATTTTTCTTAACATTTTTGACTTTAACCTTGTAAAATTGTATCATTTTGTTTGGGAAAAAATCTTAGATTATTCCTATTTTATTATTTTTTATTATTCATATTTTTTTTTCTATTAATAATGTAGTTATATATATCATTTTTCATATTTTTTTTACTTTAATCTTGTAAATTTATATAATTTTGTTTGGGAAAAAAACATCTAGATTATTCCTATTTTATTATTTGTATTATTCCTATTTTATGAATTTATTTTTCGATTAATAATTTAAATATAATTTTCATAAAAATATTGTACTTTAATCTTGTAAAATTATATAATGTTGTTTGTGGAAAAAAAATGAATATATGATTGATTGATTGAATCAAACAGAGACAGAATTCAATTTGGACTCAATATTGAGGAGAGTTGCCTTTACACTGTAGCCTTGTACAGTATCTCAGCACGCTCTGCCAAAAGATTGCAAAAGATAGGGCCTTTTTGGACCCTCCCCGACCACATGGCCATCACTGTTTCCAAAGGACAAAGGTCGCAAAAAGTTCACAGAAAAGGTCGTAAACAATTCACAGAAAAGGTCAGTTCAAAAAGAGTTCGTAAAATAGTTCAAAAAGAGGTCCATAAAATAGTTCAAAAAGAGTTTGATAAATAATTCAAAAAGAGGTCGTCTGGAAATTGGGCAGATCCTGTCATCTCTCCGCTTTGAAGTCCTTGGGTTAGAACAATATCTTTCTGTTGATTACCATACATGAGAGAAAACAGAACACCTTCATCTTGCTTTCCCCTCCTACACAGTGGAATTTTACGAGCCTTACTCTTGGTAGGTTTCAAAGACAGCTTTTGTCTTCTTGCCTGGAATTCATTTCAACACAAAGTTTTTTTGTTATAATTTACAAACAATTATTCTAACATCCAGTTACACAAATTCCTCAGTAAATTCGCCAAAACGTCAGCGTGTAGTTATTGAGTCTGTTTAGCTGATTGGAGAGCTAGCTTGCGCAGCCAGCGGGTTCATGACGATGGCTTTCGTTTTGTTTGTTCGGTCGTTTTACTGCCGTGTTTGAAAACAATTAAGGCATGTAAATAAACGTTTAAAAAATTATGTATGTGTAAATAACTAATTTCGTAAAGCATAATATATATATATATATATATATATATATATATATATATATATATATATATATATATATATATATATATATATATATATATATATATATATGTATATAGAGACATAATGTAATAACTTGAAGTAAATAATGAAAATTAAAACCCAATTACAGAAAAATGATAATAATAGTTAACTAAAACCAGTCTTTTTCTCACAATGTGTCGACTTTTTTCTCTAAAAATTGGTAACTACTTCGCATATTCTTTCTGTTTCTGTAATATTGAAATATTTTCTCGTAAAATTATTACGATTTTATGTAAAATTCCTACTTTTAATGCAAAATGGTGACATTTGTCATATAAAATTCTGACTTATCACAATATTGGCATTTTTTTTTTTTTTGTAAAATAGTGACATTGTTTGAGTAAATGTATGACTTTTATCATAATTTTGCCAAGTAAAATTCAGATTATTATTATAAAAATGCCAAACTGTTTAAGTTGTCTTATAAAATTGTGACTTTTGTCGAGTAAAATGACGTTTGTTT
>NC_084553.2:5440950-5450950 GCF_033978685.3 Nerophis lumbriciformis
GAAAGAATATGCGAAATAGTTACCAATTTTTAGAGAAAAAAGTCGACACATTGTGAGAAAAATACTGATTTTAGTTAACTATTATCATCATTTTTTGTAATTGGGTTTTAATTTTCATTATTTACTTCAAGTTATAACATTATGTCTCTATATACATATTTATTTTCCTTTTTTTTTAAATTAATTTTGGCTAAAGGGGGCGAATTTCAATTTTTTTTACACACACTTGTTATTTCATATGTTGACAGTCAATTTTTTAGGGACCACCCTCATGTTGATAGATGTCACCAGCAGGGGTGCAAATGAGACATTGTCTATTAGATGCAATGTTATTGGGACCATGATTTATGTCATCACTTGTTCACACCTCCTCATATGGAAGATACTTTTCCTTCTTCATGTCTCAAGAAGGGTAGCAATACAAGAACGCACACACACACACACACACACGTTCTTGTATTTGTTGCCTTCTTGCCTCCCTCTTTAGGACCACCCTTTCTAGATATATAAAGAAGTGTATTTACAACATTAACAATATATACATACTATGCTAATATAAAAAAAGCTTGTTGTGAAAAATGAGTTGGAATTGCACAAGAAAAAGGTCACAATTTCACAAGAAAAACCTCGAATTTTGGCAGTATTATAATAAAAGTCGTCATTTTACCCAACGCAAGTCAAAATTTTACAAGGAAAACTGAACATTTGTGCAATATTATGATAAAAATTGGAATTTTACTCAATAACAGTCGCAATTTTACAAGAATAGCTTCAAATTTGGGCAATTTTACGAAAACAAACGTAATTTTACTTGACAAAAGTCACAATTTTATAAGAAAACTTAAACATTTTGGCATTATTATAATAATAATCGGAATTTTACTTGGCAAAATTATGACAAAAGTCATAATTTTACTCAAAAAATGTCACTATTTTACCAAAAAACAAAAAAAAGGCAATATTGTGATAAGTCAGATTTTTTTATGACAAATGTCACCATTTTGCATTAAAAGTAGGAATTTTACATAAAATCGTAATAATTTTACGAGAAAATATTTCAATATTACAGAAACAAAAAGAATATGCGAAATAGTTTCCAATTTTTAGAGAAAAAAGTCGACACATTGTGAGAAAAAGACTGATTTTAGTAAACTATTATTATCATTTTTTTGTAATTGGGTTTTAATTTTCATTATTTACTTCAAGTTATTACATTATGTCTCTATATACATATTTATTTTCCTTTTTTTTTTTAAATTAATTTTGGCTAAAGGGGGCGCATTTCAATTTCTTACACACACTTGTTATTTCATATGTTGACAGTCAATTTTTTAGGGACCACCCTCATGTTGATAGATGTCACCAGCAGGGGTGCAAATGAGACATTGTCTATTAGATGCAATGATACTGGGACCATGATTTATGTCATCACTTGTTCACACCTCCTCATATGGAAGATACTTTTCCTTCTTCATGTCTCAAGAAGGGTAGCAATACAAGAACGCACACACACGCACACACACACACACACACACACACACGTTCTTGTATTTGTTGCCTTCTTGCCTCCCTCTTTAGGACCACCCTTTCTAGATATATAAAGAAGTGTATTTACAACATTAATAATATATACATACTATGCTAATATAAAAAAAGCTTGTTGTGAAAAATGAGTTGGAATTGCACAAGAAAAAGGTCACAATTTTACAAGAAAAACTTCGAATTTTGGCAGTATTATAATAAAAGTTGTCATTTTACCCAACGCAAGTCAAAATTTTACAAGGAAAACTGAACATTTGTGCAATATTATGATTAAAAATTGGAATTTTACTCAATAACAGTCGCAATTTTACAAGAAAAGCTTAAAATTTGGGCAGTTTTATGAAAACAAACCTAATTTTACTCGACAAAAGTCACAATTTTATAAGAAAACTTAAACATTTTGGCATTATTATAATAATAATCGGAATTTTACTTGGCAAAATTATGACAAAAGTCATAATTTTACTCAAAAATGTCACTATTTTACAAAAAAAATGGCAATATTGTGATAAGTCAGAATTTTATATGACAAATGTCACCATTTTGCATTAAAAGTAGGAATTTTACATAAAATCGTAATAATTTTACGAGAACATATTTCAATAGTTACCAATTTTAAGAGAAAAAAGTCGACACATTGTGAGAAAAAGACTGATTTTAGTTAACTATTATTATCATTTTTTTGTAATTGGGTTTTAATTTTCATTATTTACTTCAAGTTATAACATTATGTCTCTATATACATATTTATTTTCCTTTTTTTTAAATTAATTTTGGCTAAAGGGGGCGAATTTAAATTTCTTACACACACATGTTATTTCATATGTTGACAGTCAATTTTTTAGGGACCACCATCATGTTGATAGATGTCACCAGCAGGGGTGCAAATGAGACATTGTCTATTAGATGCAATGTTATTGGGACCATGATTTATGTCATCACTTGTTCACACCTCCTCATATGGAAGATACTTTTCCTTCTTCATGTCTCAAGAAAGGTAGCAATACAAGAACGCACACACACACACACACACACACACACACACACACACACACACACACACACACACACACACACACACACGTTCTTGTATTTGTTGCCTTCTTGCCTCCCTCTTTAGGACCAGCCTTTCTAGATATATAAAGAAGTGTATTTACAACATTAATAATATATACATACTATGCTAATATAAAAAAAGCTTGTTGTGAAAAATGAGTTGGAATTTCACAAGAAAAAGGTCACAATTTCACAAGAAAAACTTCGAATTTTGGCAGTATTATAATAAAAGTCGTCCTTTTACCCAAGGAAAACTGAACATTTGTGCAATATTATGATAAAAATTGGAATTTTACTCAATAACAGTCGCAATTTTACAAGAAAAGCTTAACATTTGGGCAGTTTTAAGAAAACAAACGTAATTTTACTCGACAAAAGTCACAATTTTATAAGAAAACTTAAACATTTAGGCATTATTATAATAATAATTGGAATTTTACTTGGCAAAATTATGACAAAAGTCATAATTTTACTCAAACAATGTCACTATTTTACACACAAAAAAAATGGCAATATTGTGATAAGTCAGAATTTTATATGACACATGTCACCATTTTGCATTAAAAGTAGGAATTTTACATAAAATCGTAATAATTTTACGAGGAAATATTTCAATATTACAGAAACAGAAAGAATATGCGAAATAGTTACCAATTTTTAGAGAAAAAAGTCGACACATTGTGAGAAAAAGACTGATTTTAGTTAACTATTATTATCATTTTTTTGTAATTGGGTTTTAATTTTCATTATTTACTTCAAGTTATAACATTATATCTCTATATACATATTTATTTTCCTTTTTTTTTTAAAATTGATTTTGGCTAAAGGGGGCGAATTTCAATTTTTTTACACACACTTGTTATTTCATATGTTGACAGTCAATTTTTTAGGGACCACCATCATTTTGATAGATGTCACCAGCAGGGGTGCAAATGAGACATTGTCTATTAGATGCAATGATATTGGGACCATGATTTATGTCATCACTTGTTCACACCTCCTCATATGGAAGATACTTTTCCTTCTTCATGTCTCAAGAAGGGTAAAAATACAAGAACGCACACACACACACAGACACACACACACACACACACACACACACACGTTCTTGTATTTGTTACCTTCTTGCCTCCCTCTTTAGGACCAGCCTTTCTAGATATATAAAGAAGTGTATTTACAACATTAATAATATATACATGCTATGCTAATATAAAAAAAGCTTGTTGTGAAAAATGAGTTGGAATTGCACAAGAAAAAGGTCACAATTTCACAGGAAAAACTTCGAATTTTGGCAGTATTATAATAAAAGTCGCCATTTTACTCAACGCAAGTCAAAATTTTACAAGTAAAACTGAACATTTGTGCAATATTATGATACAAGTTGGAATTTTACTCAATAACAGTCGCAATTTTACAAGAAAAGCTTCAAATTTGGGCAGTTTTATGAAAACAAACGTAATTTTACTCGACAAATGTCACAATTTTATAAGACAACTTAAACAGTTTGGCATTTTTATAATAATAATCTGAATTTTACTTGGCAAAATTATGACAAATGTCATAATTTTACTCAAAAAATGTCACTATTTTACAAAAAAAAAAGGCAATACTGTGAGAAGTCAGAATTTTATATGACAAATGTCACCATTTTGCATTAAAAGTAGGAATTTTACATAAAATCGTAATAATTTTACGAGAAAATATTTCAATATTACAGAAACAGAAAGAATATGCGAAATAGCTATCAATTTTAAGAGAAAATTGTCGACACATTGTGAGAAAAAGACTGATTTTAGTTAACTATTATTATCATTTTTTTGTAATTGGGTTTTAATTTTCATTATTTACTTCAAGTTTTTACATTATGTCTCTACATACATATTTATTTTCCTTTTTTTTTTAAATTCATTTTGGCTAAAGGGGGCGAATTTCAATTTTTTTACACACACTTGTTATTTCATATGTTGACAGTCAATTTTTTAGGGACCACCCTCATGTTGATAGATGTCACCAGCAGGGGTGCAAATGAGACATTGTCTATTAGATGCAATGTTATTGGGACCATGATTTATGTCATCACTTGTTCACACCTCCTCATATGGAAGATACTTTTCCTTCTTCAAGTCTCAAGAAGGGTAGCAATACAAGAACGTACACACACACACACACACACACACACACACACACACACACACATTCTTGTATTTGTTGCCTTCTTGCCTCCCTCTTTAGGACCAGCCTTTCTAGATATATAAAGAAGTGTATTTACAACATTAATAATATATACATACTATGCTAATATAAAAAAAGCTTGTTGTGAAAAATGAGTTGGAATTGCACAAGAAAAAGGTCACAATTTCACAAGAAAAACTTCGAATTTTGGCAGTATTATAATAAAAGTCATCATTTTACTCAACGCAAGTCAAAATTTTACAAGGAAAACTGAACATATGTGCAATATTATGATAAAAATTGGAATTTTACTCAAAAACAGTCGCAATTTTACAAGAAAAGCTTCAAATTTGGGCAATTTTATGAAAACAAACCTAATTTTATGAAAACAAAAGTCACAATTTTATAAGACAACTTAAACAGTTTGGCATTTTTATAATAATAATCGGAATTTTACTTGGCAAAATTATGACAAAGGTCATAATTTTACTCAAAAAATGTCACTATTTTACAAAAAAAAAAAAAATTGGCAATATTGTGGTAAGTCAGAATTTTATATGACAAATGTCACCATTTTGCATTAAAAGTAGGAATTTTACATAAAATCGTAATAATTTTACGAGAAAATATTTCAATATTACAGGAACAGAAAGAATATGCGAAATAGTTACCAATTTTTAGAGAAAAAAGTCGACACATTGTGAGAAAAAGACTGATTTTAGTTAACTATTACTATCATTTTTTTGTAATTGGGTTTTAATTTTCATTATTTACTTCAAGTTATTACATTATGTCTCTATATACATATTTATTTTCCTTTTTTATTATTAATTTTGGCTAAAGGGGGCGAATTTCAATTTTTTTACACACACTTGTTATTTCATATGTTGACAGTCAATTTTTTAGGGACCACCCTCATGTTGATAGATGTCACCAGCAGGGGTGCAAATGAGACATTGTCTATTAGATGCAATGTTATTGGGACCATGATTTATGTCATCACTTGTTCACACCTCCTCATATGGAAGATACTTTTCCTTCTTCAAGTCTCAAGAAGGGTAGCAATACAAGAACGCACACACACACACACACACACACACACACATTCTTGTATTTGTTGCCTTCTTGCCTCCCCCTTTAGGACCACCCTTTCTAGATATATAAAGAAGTGTATTTACAACATTA
Organism: Nerophis lumbriciformis; assembly: GCF_033978685.3. Taxonomy (NCBI): domain Eukaryota; kingdom Metazoa; phylum Chordata; class Actinopteri; order Syngnathiformes; family Syngnathidae; genus Nerophis; species Nerophis lumbriciformis. Next base: position 5,446,906 of record NC_084553.2, read on the forward strand.
ATAATATATACATACTATGCTAATATAAAAAAAAGCTTGTTGTGAAAAATGAGTTGGAATTGCACAAGAAAAAGGTCACAATTTCACAAGAAAAACTTCGAATTTTGGCAGTATTATAATTAAAGTCGTCATTTTACCCAACGAAAGTCAAAATTTTACAAGGAAAACTGAACATTTGTGCAATATTATGATACAAATTGGAATTGTACTCAATAACAGTCGCAATTTTACAAGAAAAGCTTCAAATTTGGGCAATTTTATGAAAACAAACCTAATTTTACTCGACAAAAGTCACAATTTTATAAGAAAACTTAAACATTTTGGCATTATTATAATAATAATCGGAATTTTACTTGGCAAAATTATGACAAAAGTCATAATTTTACTCAAAAAATTTCACTATTTTACAAAAAAAAATGGCAATATTGTGATTAGTCAGAATTTTATATGACAAATGTCACCATTTTGCATTAAAAGTAGGAATTTTACATAAAATTGTAATAATTTTGCGAGAAAATATTTCAATATTGCAGAAACAAAAAGAATATGCGAAATAGTTACCAATTTTTAGAGAAAAAAGTCGACACATTGTGAGAAAAAGACTGATTTTAGTTAACTATTATTATCATTGTTTTTGTAATTGGGTTTTAATTTTCATTATTTACTTCAAGTTATTACATTGTGTCTCTATATACATATTTATTTTCCTTTTTTTTAAAAATTAATTTTGGCTAAAGGGGGCGAATTTCAATTTTCTTACACACACTTGTTATTTCATATGTTGACAGTCAATTTTTTAGGGACCACCATCATTTTGATAGATGTCACCAGCAGGGGTGCAAATGAGACATTGTCTATTAGATGCAATGTTATTGGGACCATGATTTATGTCATCACTTGTTCACACCTCCTCATATGGAAGATACTTTTCCTTCTTCATGTCTCAAGATGGGTAGAAATACAAGAACGCACACACACACACACACACACAGACACACACACACACACACACACACACAGACACACACACACACACACACACACACACACACACATTCTTGTATTTGTTGCCTTCTTGCCTCCCTCTTTAGGACCAGCCTTTCTAGATATATAAAGAAGTGTATTTACAACATTAATAATATATACATACTATGCTAATATAAAAAAAGCTTGTTGTGAAAAATGAGTTGGAATTGCACGAGAAAAAGGTCACAATTTCACAAGAAAAACTTCGAATTTTGGCAGTATTATAATAAAAGTCGTCATTTTACCCAACGCAAGTCAAAATTTTACAAGGAAAACTGAACATTTGTGCAATATTATGATTAAAAATTGGAATTTTACTCAATAACAGTCGCAATTTTACAAGAATAGCTTCAAATTTGGGCAGTTTTATGAAAACAAACCTAATTTTACTCGACAAAAGTCACAGTTTTATAAGAAAACTTAAACATTTTGGCATTATCATAATAATAATCGGAATTTTACTTGGCAACATTATGACAAAAGTCATAATTTTACTCAAACAATGTCACTATTTTACAAAAAAAAAAAAATGGCAACATTGTGATGAGTCAGAATTTTATATGACAAATGTCACCATTTTGCATTAAAAGTAGGAATTTTACATAAAATCGTAATACTTTTACGAGAAAATATTTCAATATTACAGAAACAGAAAGAATATGCGAAATAGTTACCAATTTTTAGAGAAAAAAGTCGACACATTGTGAGAAAAAGACTGATTTTAGTTAACTATTATTATCATTTTTTTGTAATTGGGTTTTAATTTTCATTATTTATTTCAAGTTATAACATTATGTCTCTATATACATATTTATTTTCCTTTTTTTTAAATCAATTTTGGCTAAAGGGGGCGCATTTCAATTTCTTACACACACTTGTTATTTCATATGTTGACAGTCAATTTTTTTAGGGACCACCATCATGTTGATAGATGTCACCAGCAGGGGTGCAAATGAGACATTGTCTATTAGATGCAATGATATTGGGACCATGATTTATGTCATCACTTGTTCACACCTCCTCATATGGAAGATACTTTTCCTTCTTCATGTCTCAAGAAGGGTAGCAATACAAGAACGCACACACACACACACACACACACACACACACACACACACACACACACACACACACACACACACACACACACACACACACACACACACACACACACACACGCAGACACACAGACACACACAAACACACATTCTTGTATTTGTTGCCTTCTTGTCTTTAGGACCAGCCTTTCTAGATATATAAAGAAGTGTATTTACAACATTAATAATATATACATACTATGCTAATATAAAAAAAGCTTGTTGTGAAAAATGAGTTGGAATTGCACAAGAAAAAGGTCACAATTTCACAAGAAAAACTTCGAAGTTTGGCAGTATTATAATAAAAGTTGTCATTTTACCCAATGCAAGTCAAAATTTTACAAGGAAAACTGAACATTTGTGCAATATTATGATTAAAAATTGGAATTTTACTCAATAACAGTCGCAATTTTACAAAAAAAGCTTAACATTTGGGCAATTTTATGAAAACAAACGTAATTTTACTCGACAAAAGTCACAATTTTATAAGAAAACTTAAACATTTTGGCATTATTTTAATAATAATCGGAATTTTACTTGGCAAAATTATGACAAAAGTCATAATTTTACTCAAACAATGTCACTATTTTACAAAAAAAAAAAAAAAAGGCAATATTGTGATAAGTCAGAATCTTATATGACAAATGTCACCATTTTGCATTAAAAGTAGGAATTTTACATAAAATCGTAATAATTTTACGAGAAAATATTTCAATATTACAGGAACAGAAAGAATATGCGAAATAGCTATCAATTTTAAGAGAAAAATGTCGACACATTGTGAGAAAAAGACTGATTTTAGTTAACTATTATTATCATTTTTTTGTAATTGGGTTTTAATTTTCATTATTTACTTCAAGTTATTACATTATGTCTCTATATACATATTTATTTTCCTTTTTTTTTTAAATTAATTTTGGCTAAAGGGGGCGAATTTAAAATTTTTTACACACACTTGTTATTTCATATGTTGACAGTCAATTTTTTAGGGACTACCATCATTTTGATAGATGTCACCAGCAGGGGTGCAAATGAGACATTGTCTATTAGATGCAATGTTATTGATTTATGTCATCACTTGTTCACACCTCCTCATATGGAAGATACTTTTCCTTCTTCATGTCTCAAGAAGGGTAGCAATACAAGAACGCACACACACACACACACACACACACACACGTTCTTGTATATGTTGCCTTCTTGCCTCCCTCTTTAGGACCAGCCTTTCTAGATATATAAAGAAGTGTATTTACAACATTCACAATATATACATACTATGCTAATATAAAAAAAGCTTGTTGTGAAAAATGAGTTGGAATTTCACAAGAAAAAGGTCACAATTTCACAAGAAAAACTTCGAATTTTGGCAGTATTATAATAAAAGTCGTCCTTTTACCCAAGGAAAACTGAACATTTGTGCAATATTATGATAAAAGTTGGAATTTTACTCAATAACAGTCGCAATTTTACAAGAAAAGCTTCAAATTTGGGCAATTTTATGAAAACAAACCTAATTTTACTCGACAAAAGTCACAATTTTATAAGAAAACTTAAACAGTTTGGCATTATTATAATAATAATCTGAATTTTACTTGGCAAAATTATGACAAAAGTCATAATTTTACTCAAAAAATGTCACTATTTTACAAAACAAAAAAATGGCAATATTGTTATAAGTCAGAATTTTATATGACAAATGTCACCATTTTGCATTAAAAGTAGGAATTTTACATAAAATCGTAATAATTTTACGAGAAAATATTTCAATATTACAGAAACAGAAAGAATTTGCGAAATAGTTAACAATTATTAGAGAAACAAGTGGACACATTGTGAGAAAAAGACTGATTTTAGTTAACTATTATTATCATTTTTTTGTAATTGGGTTTTAATTTTCATTATTTACTTCAGGTTATTACATT
>NC_084553.2:5455950-5468450 GCF_033978685.3 Nerophis lumbriciformis
TTATTCTTATTGTATTATTATTATTATTCCTTTTTTATTATTCTTTTTTCTATTAATAACTTATTTTTTTAAATATATTATTTCATATATTTTTTTACTTTAACTTTGTTAAATTATATAATTTTGTTTGGGGAAAAAAATCTTAAGTTATTCATATTTTATTACTTTTATTATTCCTATTTTATAATCATTTTTGTATTAATATTTTTTTTTTTACTATAATCTTGTAAAATTATATAATTTTGCTTGGGGGGGAAAAAAATCTCAAGATTATTCCTAATTTATTATTTGTATTATTCCTCTTTTATCATTTATTTTTCTGAAAGTATTTCGACCCACCTATCGTACAATAGTCACATACAAGTAAATGCTGTGCTATAGTCACTTCAAGCACAATTCATGGTCGTTGACCTGATTTAGTCAAGTTGTCCACAAGATGGCAGCATTTCCACAGCAATTAAACGGTCAGATATTGAAAATAAATGTGGACATTTGACATACGACTTAAATAAAACCTTTTCGTGAAAGTGACACCTGAGTTTGACCCTGGAACGGACTATTGTTATTTCTTTCATCGCAATAGGAGGGGAATATTTCAAATGGAGGCGGAGCATGTCATTTTCACAGAGGAGATTGTGCTCCTCCAGATGTTCATTATGTTGATGTTGATGACATCATCAGGAGCCTGGCGTCCATCAGTAATAATAACGACATGGAGGGGCATGCTGGGGGGGGGGGGGGGGGGGGGGGGGGGTACCAGGCGACTAAATCCTTAAATCAATATTCTTTTCATCACGCCGCCGCCTGCAGGAAGGACTTTATGTACACAAGCGTGTGACCCTTTGGTGTCTTGTTGGTGCACCGCACGCCTCCATTCATCATGGCGGACGGGGAGGAGGCGCCACGTTTGCGATGGCGTGAGCCACAATGGCGAGATGAAATGGCTGGCGAGAAATGTAAGTGTTATCGGCGGCCTCCATCTTCCATCGGTGACCTTGCGGCCCGACACCGACGCTCGACAATTCCCCCCACCCCCCTCCCCCCTTGGACCCCACAGCGCCATCTGCTTGGGGTTGAAAGGCTTTTAATTTGCCATCCCATCGCCATAAAGGGTGTGAAATGCTACCTATGCCCCCCCCAAACATGTCTGGCTGTGCAGATATCGCCCCTCCCACCCCCCCCGCTCGCCGCCCTTGTCATCTGCTGCGGGGGAGCGCGGCGGCGGCCGATAACAAGGTGTCGACGGCGAGCATAAACGCTGCCAAAGGCTGCGAGTTCAACATTCAGCACACAACGACCGACATTTAGCCGCCAAAAAGTGTTATATGTTACAAAATAGTTGAACATAATTCTTGAACTATGACAAACTTTTCTCACAAAATTACAAACTTTTTTCTAAAAAAAAACAACAGAAAACTTTTAGAACAATTTGTTTCTAAAAAAAAACATGACTGTTTTTTCTTCTTCTTTTTTTTTTTTTTTTTTTTTTTTTTTTACAATATATTTGACTATAAATAAATAAATCTTAAAATATTTTTTTCTTTAAATATTTCTACACAATTTTTGTAAAATAACTTTTTTTTTTCTCACAATATTGCATTTTTCTAAAAACATACTTTTTCAAAATATATAATCATGTAAAATTGTATAATTTTGTTTGGGGAACATAAATTAATTAGATTATTCCTAATTTATTCTTTTTTTATTCCAATTTTATCATTCTTTTTCTATTAATAACTTTTTTTTAAATATAATTTTTCATAACATTTTTGATTTTTATCTTGTAAAATTATATCATTTTTTGGGGAGGAAAAATACATTTTAGATGATTCCTATTTTATTATTCCTATTTTATTATTATTTTTTCTTTTAATAATTTTTTTTTTTCAATTTCATTTTTCTTAACATTTTTTACTTTAACCTTGTAAAATTGTATCATTTTGTTTGGGAAAAAATCTTAGATTATTCCTATTTTATTATTTTTTATTATTCATATTTTTTTTCTATTAATAATGTATTTATATATATCATTTTTCTTTTTTTTTTTACTTTAATCTTGTAAATTTATATAATTTTGTTTGGGAAAAAAACATTTAGATTATTCCTATTTTATTATTTGTATTATTCCTATTTTATGAATTTATTTTTCTATTAATAATTTAAATATAATTTTCATAAAAATATTGTACTTTAATCTTGTAAAATTATATAATGTTGTTTGTGGAAAAAAAAATCTTAGATTTTCCCTATTTTATCTTTTTTTTTATAATTGTTTTATTTTATTTTTATTTTTTCCATTAATAACTTTGTTTTATATATATATATATATATATATATATATATATATATATATATATATATATATATATATATATATATATTGTATAATAAATGATAAATGATAAATGGGTTGTACTTGTATAGCGCTTTTCTACCTTCAAGGTACTCAAAGCGCTTTGACACTACTTCCACATTTACCCATTCACACACACATTCACACACTGATGGAGGGAGCTGCCATGCAAGGCGCTAACCAGCAGCCATCAGGAGCAAGGGTGAAGTGTCTTGCTCAGGACACAACGGACATGACGAGGTTGGTACTAGGTGGGGATTGAACCAGGGACCCTCGGGTTGCGCACGGCCACTCTACCACTGCGCCACGCCGTCCCTAATAAAGTATATTTTTTTACCAAAAAAAAGCAATATTGTGAGAAAAAACATTTTACAAGAATTGTGTAAAAATATTTTTTTTAAATTAGGAAAAAAAAGTTGTAATTTCTTTAAAAAAAAAATGTATGTCAATTTACATGATTTAAGTCAAATTCATTTTTCATAACATTTTGACTTTAATCTTGTGAAATTATATAATTTTGTTTGGGAATTATTTTTTTTTAGATTATTCTTATTGTATTGTTATTTTTCCTTTTTTATTATTCTTTTTTCTATTAATAACTTATTTTTTTAAATAAATTATTTCATATAATTTTTTACTTTAACCTTGTTAAATTATATAATTTTGTTTGGGGAAAAAAATCTTAAGTTATTCATATTTTATTACTTTTATTATTCCTATTTTATAATCATTTTTGTATTAATATTTTTTTTTTTGACTTTAATAAAAAAAAATTGATAATTAAAAATACTTTAACATCATTCTTGAACACTGAAAACTTTTTCATGATATATTTTGTCTCAATCTTGTAAAATTACATACTTTTGTCTCGTAAAATATTAATTTCTTCAGAATATTCCTAAAACGTTTTGTATGACAACTTTCCTCCCAATATTTTAACCTTTTTTTCAAAGTAAGACTTTTTCACAATATATTTGACTTAAATCATGCAAATTTACATATATTTTATTTAAAGAAATTACAATTTTTTTTTCCTAATTTAAAAAAAATATTTTTACACAATTCTTGTAAAATGTTTTTTCTCACAATATTGCTTTTTTTGTAAAAAAATATACTTTTTCACAGTATATTAAAAACGTTTTCTTGTAAAATAAAATAAAAAAATCACAAAATAGTTTAACATAATTCCCCAACACTTACAACTTTTTCTTACAAAGTTACTAACTTTTAAATGGCATACTGTTTTCTTTAAAAAATCACAATTTTTTAAAAATATATTTTTTTCATAATTTTTTTTTTCTGTTTTCTTTAAAAAATTATAATTAAAAAAAAATGTTTTTTTTTCTTTAAATATTTTTTTTTTTAATATTTCTACACAATTTTTGTAAAATAACTTTTTTTTTCTCACAATATTGCATTTTCCTAAAAACATACTTTTTCAAAATATATTTGACTTTAATAAAAAAAATGATGATTAAAAATAGTTTAACATCATTCTTGAACACTGAAAACTTTTTCCTCCCCAACTTTTTTCATGATATATTTTGTCTCAATCTTGTAAAATTACATACTTTTGTCTCGTAAAATATTAATTTCTTTAGAATATTCCTAAAACGTTTTGTATGACAACTTTTATCCCAATATTTTAACCTTTTTTTTCAAAGTAAGACTTTTTCACAATATATTTGACTTAAATCATGTAAATTGACATACATTTTTTTTAAAGAAATTACAACTTTTTTTTCGTAATTTAAAAAAAATATTTTTACACAATTCTTGTAAAATGTTTTTTCTCACAATATTGCTTTTTTTTTGTAAAAAAATATACTTTTTCACAGTATATTAAAAACATTTTCTTGTAAAATAAAAAAAAAAAATCACAAAATAGTTTAACATAATTCCCCAACACTTACAACTTTTTCTTACAAAGTTACTAACTTTTAAATGGCATACAGTTTTCTTTAAAAAATTAAAATTAAATTATTATTTTTTTTTTCATACATTTTTTTTTCTGTTTTCTTTAAAAAATTAAAATTTCAAAAAAAAAATTTTTTTTCTTTAAATATTTTTTTCTTTAAATATTTCTACACAATTTTTGTAAAATAACTTTTTTTCCCCACAATATTTTATTTTTCTAAAAACATACTTTTTCAAAAATATATTTGACTTTAATAAAAAATGTGATAATTAAAAATAGTTTAACATAATTTTTGAACACTGAAAACTTTTTCCTTACTAACTTTTTTCTAAAAAAACAACTTTTTTTATAATAGATTTTGCTTCAATCTTGTAAAATTACATACTTTTGTCTCGTAAAATATTTATTTTTTTAGAATGTTCCTAGAAAGTCTTGCATGACAACTTTTCTAACAATATTTTAACTTTTTTTTTTTTCAAAGTATGACTGTAGAAGTCGATTCTTAGCAGTCCCACTGACAGACACTTCACAGGAGCCAAGCGGCCCATTTTAACAAAGTTTTAATAATCAATTGCTTTAACAAAGTCTTTCTCCTGCAGAACGGGACTTTCCAGCCACGTCCGTATCCTCTCTCTCCTCCTGCTCTTGGCTGCTTACTGTTAAAGACAACAGATGATTAGATTACCACGTACAACCTGTGAAATCTAATCACCTGCCAGCTGTGTCTCGCCGTCAGCACTGCCACGCCCCCGTCTGATGGTGCTCTGTCCTCAGCACCCTGGACAGAGGCGGTGACCTTTTCTCCTGCAGGCAGCGCTGACAACATCTTCCTCCACAATGAGTTGTTCACAATATAATTGACTTAAATCATATAAAATAACATGCATTTTTTTCTTGAGAAATTACAACTTTTTACCCTAATTAAAAAAAAAAAATTGTACACAATTCTGGTAAAATGTTTTTTCTCTCAATGTTGCTTTTTTATTTTTCTAAAAAAAATACTTTTTCATAATATATTTGACTTTAATCCTGTAAAATTAAAAATGTTTTTTGTAAAGTAAAAAAATAAAAATCACAAAAAAGTTTAACATAATTCTCCAACACGAACAACTTTTTCTCACAAAGTTACTAACTTTTTCTAAATGAAATAAAATAACTTTTTTCATAAGATAAAATTACATAATTTTGTCTTGTGAAATATGTTTTTTTCTCAAAATATTGTGAGAGAAGTTGTCATACACAACATTCTATGAATATTTGACTTTATTCTTACAATTTATGACATTTTCACTATATATTTGACTCTAGTCATGTAAAATACTATATATATATATATATATATATATATATATATATATATATATATATATATATATATATATATATATATATTTACCAGTTTTATATTTTTATGTTTTATTTATTCTATGTTATTTATTTATTTTTTATCGTGTTCTGTTTGTGTTGTGTTGTGCTTGCTCGGTACTCGTACTATCTTTTAACCTGCCCATTGTACAGCACTTTGGCTACCCCTGTGATAAATTTTAAATGTGCTTTATAAATAAAGTTGATTTGATTTGATAAAATGGCATACTTTTTTCTTTAAAAAATCAAAAAAAAACAAAAAAACATCCTACATTTTACATTCTACATTATACAAAACATTCTAGGAACAATCTAACTTTATTTTTTACAATTTATGACTTTTTTACAATATATGTGACTTTAATCCTATAAAATTGCATTTTTTTTTCTCAGAATAATTCGACATTTAAATCATAACATTTTTCAAACAAAAAAAAAAAAAAAAGATATTTGACTTTAATACTGTAAAAATTCACAATTTTGTTTTGGAAAAAAAAGAAAAAAAGAAAAAAAGATTAGTCCTAAAGAATCTTGTATTAAAACATTTTTTCACAAGATTATAAGTGTTTTTCTAGAAAAAATGACCTTCAAAAAAATAAAAATAAAAATAAATAAATAAATAAATGTATATATATATATATATATATATATATATATATATATATATATATATATATATATATATATATATATATATATATATATATAACTTTTTTCTCACAATATTGTATTTTTTCTAAAATAATATCCTTTTTTTAACAATATATTTGACTTTAATGCTACAATTTCTTGTAAAATTTAAACAATTTAATGTAATAAAAAAAAAATAGTGACAGCCTTTTCTCATAAAGTTACTAACTTCTTTCTAAAAAAATGTTCATAATATATTTTACTTTGATAATATAAAATAACATACTTTTAAAAAAAATATTATTTCTCAAAATATTCATGTAAAATTAGTTTTTTTCCTCACAATTTTGTATTCTTCTAAAACATGAAGACACTTGTCCACAATAAATTCAACTTTAATCCTGTAAAATGGCATACATTTTACATTCTACATTATACAAAACATTGTAGGAACAATTTAACTTTTTTTTTTTACAATTTATGAATTTATTTGACTTTAATCCTGTAAAATGGCATATTTTTTTTCTCAGTATAAATCGACATTTGAATCGTAGCATATTTCAAACGAAAAAAAATCATAAGATATTTGTAAAAATACTGTAAAAATATACAATTTTGTTTTTGAAAAAAATATATATTTACAAGATTAGACATTTTTTTCCCAAAAAAATCACCTTTTAAAAAAACAAAAAAAAAACAAAACAAAAAAAATAAAAAAAATAAATATATATACATATATATATATATATATATATCCGTATATCTATAGGTAATATAGTTGATATAGTATTATTTATAATATATATATATATATATATATATATATATATATATATATATATATATATATATATATATATATATATATATATATATATATTTCTACACAATTTTTGTAAAATAACTTTTTTCTCACAATATTGTATTTTTTTCTAAAAGAGAATACAATTTTGTGTTCTTCTAAAACATAAACACACTTTTCCACAATATAATCGACTTTAATCCTGAAAAATGGCATATTTTGTTTATCAGAATATTTCGACATTTGAATCATAACATTTTTCAAACAAAAAAAAAAATCATAAGATATTTGACTTAACTACTGTAAAAATATACAATTTTGTTTTGAAAAAAAAAATAGATTAGTCCTAAAGACATTAGACATTAGACATTTTTTTCTAAAAAACATGACCTTCTTTTAAAAAAAATATTTATATTTATACACAATTTTTGTAAGATACTTTTTTTCTCACGATATTGTATTTTTTTCCAAAAGAAAAAATATAAAATTATACATACAAAAAAATATACAATTTGCTTTGAAAAAAAAAAATAGATTATTCCTAAAGAATCTTGTATAAAAACAATTTTTTCACAATATTGTTTTCTAAAACAAATTACCTTCTTTTAAAAAAATGTTTTTAAATATTTCTACACAATTCTTGTAAGATAACTTTTTTTTAACAATATATTTGACTTGAATGCTGTAAAAATACAAAAAAAAATTCTGGTAAAATTTAAACAATTTAACATAATTTAAAAAAAATTGTTTAACATAATTATTTATCACTGACAGCCTTTTCTCATAATGGCATATTTTGTTCATCAGAATATTTCGACATTTGAATCATAACATTTTTCAAACAAAAAAAAAAATCATAAGATATTTGACTTTACTACTGTAAAAATATACAATTTTGTTTTGGAAAAAAATAGATTAGTCCTAAAGACATTAGACATTAGACATTTTTTTCTAAAAAACATGACCTTCTTTTAAAAAATATATTTATATTTATACACAATTTTTGTAAGATACTTTTTTTCTCAAGATTTTGTATTTTTTTCCAAAAGAAAAAAATATAAAATTATACATACAAAAAAATATACAATTTGCTTTGGAAAAAAAATAAAAAATTAGATTTTCCTAAAGAATCTTGTATAAAAACAATTTTTTCACAAGATTAAATATTGTTTTCTAAAACAAATGACCTTCTTTTAAAAAATGTTTTTTAAATATTTCTACACAATTCTTGTAAGATAACTTTTTTTAACAATATATTTGACTTTGATGCTGTAAAAATACAGTTTTTTTTCTGGTAAAATTTAAACAATTTAACATAATTAAAAAAAAATTGTTTAACATAATTCTTTATCACTGACAGCCTTTTCTCATAAAGTTACTAACTATTTTGTAAAAAAACAAAACAAAAAAAACTTTATTCATAATATATTTGCCTTTGATAATATAAAATAGCATACTTTAAAAAAAAAATATTATTTTCTTAAAATATTCATGTAAAATTACTTTTTTTCATCACTTCTAAAACATTAAAACACTTTTCCACAATATATTCGACTTTAATCCTGAAAAATGGCATATTTTGTTCATCAGAATATTTCGACATTTGAATCATAACATTTTTCAAACAAAAAAAAAAATCATAAGATATTTGACTTTACTACTGTAAAAATATACAATTTTGTTTTGGAAAAAAATAGATTAGTCCTAAAGACATTAGACATTAGACATTTTTTTCTAAAAAATATATTTATATTTATACACAATTTTTGTAAGATAAATTTTTTCTCACAATATTGTATTTTTTTCCCAAAGAAAAAATATACAATTATACATACAAAAAAATATACAATTTGCTTTGGAAAAAAAAAAAGATTATTCCTAAAGAATCTTGTATAAAAACAATTTTTTTACAATATTGTTTTCTAAAACAAATGACCTTCTTTTAAAAAAATGTTTTTAAATATTTCTACACAATTCTTCTAAGATAATTTTTTTTAACAATATATTTGACTTTGATGCTGTAAAAATACAGTTTTTTTTCTGGTAAAATTTAAACAATTTAACATAATTTAAAAAAAAAATGTTTAACATAATTCTTTATCACTGACAGCCTTTTCTCATAAAGTTACTAACTATTTTGTAAAAAAAACAAAACTTTATTCATAATATATTTGCCTTTGATAATATAAAATATTATACAAAAATAATTTTTTTTCTAAAAAACATGACCGTCTTTTAAAAAATATATTTATATTTATACACAATTTTTGTAAGATATTTTTTTTCTCACGATATTGTACTTTTTTTCCAAAAGAAAAAAATAAAATTATACATAAAAAAAAATATACAATTTGTTTTGGAAAAAAAAAATATTTAGATTTTCCTAAAGAATCTTGTATAAAAACAATTTTTTCACAAGATTAAATACTGTTTTCTAAAACAAATGACCTTCTTTTAAAAAAATGTTTTAAAATATTTCTACACAATTCTTTTTAACAATATATTTGACTTTAATGCTGTAAAAATACAATTTTTTTTCTGGTAAAATTTAAACAATTTAACATAATTTAAAAAAAATTGTTTAACATAATTCTTTATCACTGACAGCCTTTTCTCATAAAGTTACTAACTATTTTGTAAAAAAAAAAAAAAAAAAAAAAAAACTTTATTCATAATATATTTGCCTTTGATAATATAAAATAGCTTACTTTAAAAAAAAACTATTATTTTCTCAAAATATTCATGTAAAATTACTTTTTTTTCATCACTTCTAAAACATTAAAACACTTTTCCACAATATATTCGACTTTAATCCTGAAAAATGGCATATTTTGTCCATCAGAATATTTCGACATTTGAATCATAACATATTTTAAACAAAAAAAAAATCATAAGATATTTGACTTTACTACTGTAAAAATATACAATTTTGTTTTGGAAAAAAATAGATTAGTCCTAAAGACATTAGACATTAGACATTTCTTTCTAAAAAACATGACCTTCTTTTAAAAAATATATTTATATTTATACACAATTTTTGTAAGATAATTTTTTTCTCACAATATTGTATTTTTTTCCCCAAAAGAAAAAATATAAAACTATACATAAAAAAATATATACAATTTGCTTTGGAAAAAAAAAAAAAAAAAAAGATTTTCCTAAAGAATCCTGTATAAAAACAATTTTTTCACAAGATTAAATATTCTTTTCTTAAACAAATGACCTTCTTTTAAAAAAATGTTTTTAAATATTTCTACACAATTCTTTTTAACAATATATTTGACTTTAATGCTGTAAAAATACAGTTTTTTTTCTGGTAAAATTTAAACAATTTAACATAATTAAAAAAAAATTGTTTAACATAATTCTTTATCACTGACAGCCTTTTTCTCATAAAGTTACTAACTATTTTGTAAAAAACAAAAAACAAAAACAAAACTTTATTCATAATATATTTGCCTTTGATAATATAAAATAGCATACTTTAAAAATATATATTATTTTCTCAAAATATTCATGTAAAATTACTTTTTTTCATCACTTCTAAAACATTTAAAAAAACATTTAACATTTAAAAAAAATATTTATATTTATACACAATTTTTGTAAGATAATTTTTTCTCACAATATTGTTTTCTAAAACAAATGACCTTCTTTAAAAAAAATGTTTTTAAATATTTCTACACAATTCTTGTAAGATAGCTTTTTTTAACAATATATTTGACTTTAATGCTGTAAAAATACAGTTTTTTTTCTGGCAAAATTTAAACAATTTAACATAATTAAAAAAAAAATTGTTTAACATAATTCCTTATCAGTGACAGCCTTTTCTCATAAAGTCACTAACAATTTCGTAAAAAAAACAAAAAAAAAAACTTTATTCATAATATATTTGCCTTTGATAATATAAAATAGCATACTTAAAAAAAAAATATTATTTTCTCAAAATATTCATGTAAAATTACTTTTTTTCATCACTTCTAAAACATTTAAAAAAACATTTAACATTTAAAAAAAATATTTATATTTATACACAATTTTTGTAAGATAATTTTTTCTCACAATATTGTATTTTTTTCCAAAAGAAAAAATATAAAATTATACATACAAAAAAATATACAATTTGCTTCGGAAAAAAAAAGATTATCTTGTATAAAAACATTTTTTTCACAAGATTAAATATTGTTTTCTTAAACAAATGACCTTCTTTAAAAAAAATGTTTTTAAATATTTCTACACAATTCTTGTAAGATAACTTTTTTTTAACAATATATTTGACTTTAATGCTGTAAAAATAAAAATAAATTTCTGGTAAAATTTAAACAATTTAACATAATTAAAAACAATTGTTTAACATAATTCTTTATCACTGACAGCCTTTTCTCATAAAGTTACTAACAATTTCGTAAAAAAAAACAAACAAAAAAAACTTTATTCATAATATATTTGCCTTTGATAATATAAAATAGCATACTTAAAAAAAAAAAAAATTATTTTCTCAAAATTTTCATGTAAAATTACTTTTTTTCATCACTTCTAAAACATTAAAACACTTTTCCACAATATATTCGACTTTAATCCTGAAAAATGGCATATTTTGTTCATCAGAATATTTCGACATTTGAATCATAACATTTTTCAAACAAAAAAAAAATCATAAGATATTTGACTTTACTACTGTAAAAATATACAATTTTGTTTTGGGAAAAAATAGATTAGTCCTAAAGACATTAGACATTAGACATTTTTTTCTAAAAAATATATTTATATTTATACACAATTTTTGTAAGATACTTTTTTTCTCACAATATTGTATTTTTTTCCCAAAAGAAAAAATATAAAATTATACATACAAAAAAATATACAATTTGCTTTGGAAAAAAAAAAAAAAAGTGGATTATTCCTAAAGAATCTTGTATAAAAACAATTTTTTTCACAAGATTAAATATTGTTTTCTAAAACAAATGACCTTTTTTTTATAAAAATGTTTTTAAATATTTCTACACAATTCTTGTAAGATACATTTTTTTTAACAATATATTTGACTTTAATGCTGTAGAAATACAGGTTTTTTTCTGGCAAAATTTAAACAATTTAACATAATTAAAAAAAAAAATGTTTAACATAATTCCTTATCAGTGACAGTCTTTTCTCAAAAAGTTACTAACTATTTTAAAAAAAACAAACAAAAAAAACTTTATTCATAATATATTTGCCTTTGATAATATAAAATAGAATACATTAAAAAAATATATTATTTTCTCAAAATATTCATGTAAAATTACTTTTTTTCATCACCATTTTGTGTTCTTCTAAAACATTAAAACACTTTTCCACAGTATATTCGACTTTAATCCTGTTAAATGTTTTTTTTTTGTAAAATGTTTTACTTTTTTTTATTGTGTGTAGAATTTTGAGGGCAAACATTGATA